>NW_008351698.1:144468-181730 GCF_000622305.1 Nannospalax galili
GTTTGTCCTTGTGTCTTCAGAACTGCTCATTGTTGTAAAGGTGATAGAGAGAGAGAGAGAGAGAGAGAGAGAGAGAGAGAGAGAGATCTCTATATACTTTGGGGGAAGGGTCTTTTGAGATCTCCCTGTAGCCTCAACTGGCCTGAACTTGCTATGTAGTCCAGGCTGGACTCTATCTCACAGAGATCTGCCTGACTCTGCCTCTTGAGTGCTGGAGTTAAAAGCCTGTGCCACCATGCCCAGATATATATATTTTTATATATATATATGTTTAATTTCATTTATTTTAAGTTTTATATATGAGTGTTATCCCTACATATATGTAAATGCACTCATGTTGTGCAGTGTCCACGGAGGCCAGAAGAGGGAGTCAGATCCCCTGGAAATGGAATTGTAGACAGTTGTTAGCTGCCATGCTATGTGGGTGTTGTGCTTTGAACCTGGGTCTTCTGGAAGAGCAGCCAGTGCTCTTAACTGCTACTCCATCTCTCCAGCCCCCATGAAAGATATCTTGTCTTCTTTTTTTTTTTTTTGACACAGGGTCTCCCTGTAGCCCCAGATGGTCTGGAACTCAGGAACTCACTATGTAGACCAGGCTGGCGTTGAATTCACAGAGATCTGCTGGGACTAAAGGCGTACAACACCATGCCCAGCAAAAGATATTTTTTAGCTGGGTGTGGTGGCGCATGCCTTTAATCCCAGCACTGGGGAGGAAGAGGCAGGTGGATCTCTGTGAGTTCAAGGAGACCCTGTCTCAAAAAAACCAAAAAACAAAATAATTTTTTTAAAGATTTATTTATTGTATATGTGTGAGTGCCTAAATGTATGCCTATGTACCACATGTGTGCAGTGCCCATGGAGGCCAGAAGAGGGGCGTCAGATCCTCTGGAAGTCATAAGCACTTGTGAGCTGCCTGATACAGGTGCTGGAAACTGAACCTGGGTCCTTTGGAAGAGCAGCAAATGCTCTTAACCACTGAACCTTCTCTCTGGCCTGAAAGATATTTGTTTGTTCATAATAAACCCCTTTCAACCACACCTGAGTTTTTGCTAATACGCTGATTTTTGCAGCAAAGTTCCTAGATAACCACAGGAAGTGGGCTGGTTGCCAGGGTAAGCAACAGGGTAATTAAAGGTTGGAATTTTCAGTCCCATCCTGAACCTCCAGGAAGGAGAGAGACACAGAAGTTGTGTTGCACATCAATGTTGAAATACAAAACTAGTTATGCCTATGTACCAAAGCCACCCCAACAAAGCCAGGAGGCCAGAGCAGGGCCCTTCCAGGTTGCTGAGCACACTGAAAGTGCAGAGGATGTGAAACTCCTATGTTAAAGCCCTTCCCACTGGGCGTGGTGGTGCACGCCTTTAATCCCAGCACTTGGGAGGCAGAAGCAGGCGGATCTCTGTGAGTTCAAGGTCAGCCTGGTCTACATAGTGAGTTCCAGGCCAGCTGAGGCTACAGGGAGACCCTGTCTCAAAAGGATAAAACAACAACAACAAAAAAAACTCTTGTAAACCAGGCATGGCAGCACATTCCTAATCCCACCATTCCAGAAACTGAGGTAAGAGGATCACAAATTTGAAGCAAGACTTTGTCTAAAAGCAAAGCCAGGCACAGTGGCCTATGCCTGTAATCCCAACACTGCAGATAAAAGGAGGATCAAGGATTCAAGGTCAGCCTCTGCTACATAGCAAATTCAAATCAGCCTGTGCTACAAAAGATCCTGTCTCCAAAATCCAAATCAGGGCTGGAAAGATGGCTCAGCAGATTAAGAGCCTGTACTGTTCTTGCAGAGGACCTAAATTTGGTTCTTAGCACCCACAATTGAACAGCTCACAACCACCTCTAAGTGTAGTTCCAAGGACTCTACTGCCCCCTTCTGGCCTCCACAAGCAACTGCACTCATGCCACTGCCATTTGTACATACTCCCACATAGACACATACATACACATCATCAGAAATTAAAATAAATCTTTTTTTTTTTTTTGTCTGTTTGAGACAGTGTCTTCCTGTAGCCCCAACTAGCCTGGAACTCACTATGTAGACCAGGCTGGCCTTTAACTCACAGAGATCAGCCTGCCTCTGCCTCTCATGTGCTGGGCTTAAAGGCATGCACTACCACACACGGCAAAATCTATATTTTTCTAAAAGTCAAAACGTGGGGCTGGAGAGATGGCTCAGCAGTTAAGAGCACTGGCTGCTCTTGCAGAGGACCTGGGTTCAATTTCCAGCACCCACGTGGTGGCTAACAACCATCTGTTAACTACAGTTCCGGGGGATCTGACACCCTCTTCTGACCTCCATGGGCACTGCACAACACATGTGTACTTACATATATGCAGGCAAAATACCTACACATAAAACAGATAAATAAATAAAAAAAAAAATCAACCAAAACATAATCCCAGCACTTAGGAAACAGGTGAATCTCTGTGAATTTGAGTCCAGCCTAGTCTCCATAGTGAGTTCACAAAAAAAGGAAAACAAAACAAAAACAAAAGCAACAAAAACAAGTGCAAAGAGCCTGACAAGCTGGCATATGCTTGTAATTCCGGGAAATGGAGGTAGGAAGCAGCTACATAGCGTATGAGACCCTGTCTTAATAAACCAAACAACAAAAGAAACCAATAGATTGGGAGAAAACATTTGCAACTCATGTCTGATAAGGATCTTGAGTCCAGAATACATAAATAGCTCTTACAACTTAACAAAAACTAGTGCAACTTTCAAAGGGACAGAGGAACAGGCAATTTTCCAAAGAATATATGCAAATGTGCAGTGAACACATGAAAGATGGGACTTGTTGTCAGTCATTAGGGAACTAAAGCTCCAAGCCACAAGAACTACTTCAAAGTTCTTCATGCCTGCTAGGACAGTCGTCATACACAAAAACAGCCAGTGTTAGCCTGGATATGGAGAAATTATGACCTTTACATGCTCTGAAAATGTTAACTGGTTCAGTTGAGGATAACAGTTTGGTGGTTCTTGAGAAAAGTTAAAACAGAACCGTGCAATGCAGCAGTCCCACACATACGTATTAAAAGCAGGAACAGAAACTCAAATACTTGTATAAAAATTCATTGTAGGGGTCGGAGAGATGGCTCAGTGGTTAAGAGCACTGGCTGCTCTTACAGAGGACCAGGAATTCCCAGCACCCACATGGAAGTTAAAAATTGTTCATAAAGGTCTGGGCAGCATAATGAGATCCCCATCTCTCTCTCTCTCTCTCTCACATGCAGATATACATACATGACTTCTTTGGGGGATACTAAAGACTAAATGCAGGGCTTCACACATGCTGATCTGTGCTACTCAGCTGTGCATCCAGCTCTTTTTATTTTTGGTTTGAAATAGGGTCTCACTAAATTGCCCAGGCCTTGAATTTGTGATCCTCCTGCCTTAGCCTCCCAAGGAGCTGGAAATACAGGCCTGTACCATAAGACCTGGCTTCATATATATATATTTTTTTTTCATTTATTTTTTATTATTATTATTTTTTGGTCTTTTTTGAGACTGGGTTTCCCTGTAGCCCCAGCTGTCCTGGAACTCACTATGTAGACCAGGCTGGCCTTGAACTCACAGAGACCTGCCTGCCTCTGCCTCCAAAGTGCCGGGATTAAAGGTGTGGGTCACCAGGCCGGCTCTTCATTTATTTTTTACTTTATGTGTATCAGTGTTTTATCTGCATATATGTAAGTCCAACACATGCATGAAATGTCTGCAGAGGCCAGAAGTCATCCAGATCCCCTGGAACTGGAATTATGGACAGTTGTTAGCCACCATGTAGGTGCTGGGAACCAAACCCTCGTCCTCTGAAAGAACAGCCAGTGAGTGCTCTCAGCTGCTGAGCCATCTCTCCAGCTGCCAAACCTGGCTTTTTTTTTTTTAAATCCCTGATACTGGAATAAACAGTTTTGTTAATCTTCAGTATTATACAATTATTTTGTATTTCATTAGTCCCCTCCCCTCTCCTTGTTTTGAGAAAGGATCTTGCTATGTAGCCTTGGCTGTCCTGGAACTCACTATATAGACCAGGAGAGCCTTGAGTTTGCAGCAATCCTGCTTCTGCTGTAAATACTGGGATTGCATACTACCAGGATCAGCTGCATTTATTAGTTCCTGCTCTTTATTATTTACTTTCTTCTATTTTCTTTGATTCGAATTTGTTATTGAATATAGCCCAGGATACCCTGAAATTCTGTAATCCTCCTGCTTCTGCCACTCAGTAAGTTTATAGTTATTAGCCACCACACCTGGCTCTCCAGTCCGGGTTTAGGTCAGTTTAATTGTTAGCTCAGTCAAAGAACATAGAGATAGGTGGTGAGAATCCATCACCTCTCCACTCCCTACTCCACAGAGAGCAGAAACAGTTCATGTTCACCCAGAAACCGCAACAACATACAGTTTTATCCTCAGGCAATGTTAGCTCTCCTCCCTTCTACCATAAAATAATCTGGACATCTGACCAGGTGGACCGCTTTCAGAACCTTATATTTTGATAACATCCCACAAAGGACTGGCTGAGCAGGAAACGGTGAGATTCCTTGGTGAGACATGCTGCCTAGAGGGGCAGTCACCTTGTTTCAGAGGTCCTTTCAAAACTAGAAGCTGTGAACACCGCAGTCCAACCTCCTCTGTCCTGCTTTCTTCCCTCCTTTCCTATGACAGTTGTTCCCAGAGCACTTGTTCATGAATGTCCTGCCCTCTAATTTTCACCCTAGGGCTGGCCTCAGGAAACTCAGACAACGACCAAGGAAAACACCAAACAAAAATAATTCAAAGGAAAGTTGGAACTTTAGCATGTAACAAAATTTAAGGGAAAAATTCATGGGACATGGGTCAGTGAGATGATTCAGTAAAGATGGTTGCAGTTGCACCAAGCTTGTGGACTTGAGTTGGATCCCTGGGATCCACATGGTGGAAGGAGAGAATCAACTCCTGCAAGCTGTTCTCTGACCTCCAAATGCACACCATGCTCATGTGTGCACACATGTGCACACAGAGACAAATCTAAAATAAAATTATAAGCCAGACATGCTTTTAATCCCAACACTTGGGAGGCAGAGGCAGGAGGATGTCTGAGTTCAAGGCCAGCCTGGTCTACATAGTGAGTTCCAGGCTAGCTATGGCTACAGGGAGACCCTGTCTCAAAAAGGAAAAAAAATATTAATATTGATTAATTTTAATTAGATTACAGAAAAAAATCAAGGATTTCTGTTCAGTCAACACTGTTATTGATAGAAAAT
Source organism: Nannospalax galili (assembly GCF_000622305.1). NCBI lineage: Eukaryota > Metazoa > Chordata > Mammalia > Rodentia > Spalacidae > Nannospalax > Nannospalax galili. The sequence continues at coordinate 149,716 of NW_008351698.1, forward strand.
TAATTAGAGATATTTATAGCAATAAAGACTAAAAGCTGGGACTGGAGAGATGTCTCAGTGGTTAAGAGCACTGGCTGCTCTTGCAAGGATCCACATGGCAGGTAACAATCATCAATAACTCCAGTTCCAGAGGAATTCAAAACCCTCTTCTGACCTCTGTTGGCATTGTACAACATGGGTGCATTTACATATATGTAGGCAATACACTTGTACACATAAAATTAAAAAAAAATTTTTTTTGAGACAGGTCTCCCTGCAGCCCCAGCTGTCCTGGAACTCACTATGTAGACCAGGCTGGCCTTGAACTCACAGAGATCTGCCTGCCTCTGCCTCCCGAGTGCTGGGATTAAAGGCATACACCACCACACCCAGCTAAAAAATGGAATTTCTATACAAAACAGGGCAAGGGGAAATATAAATAGGCAATTCATAATAGAGAAAAATTGAGTTTGGGGTATTAGTGGTAGAGAGTTTAGCATGGAGGAAGCTCTAGAATCAGTCCCTAGTACCAGATGAGAGAGAGCGAGAGATATCAAAGGAGGGAAAAGTTTGAGGGGCTGGAGATGGCTCAGGAGTTAAGAGCTTATACTGTCTTACAGATGACCTGAGTTTGGTTTCTAGCACCCAAATTGGACAACTCACCACTGTCTATAACTCCAGCTCCAGAGAATCCAATGTCTTCTGGACTCCAAGGGCACCTGCACTCATATGTGTGCATACACACACACACACACACACACACACACACACACACACATTTTAAAAGAAAATTTTTATTTTTATTTTATGTGTATGCATGTATTGCCTGTATGTATGTAAGTGCACCTGTATCGTGCAGTGGTGCTCACAGAAGGCAGAAGAGGGCATCAGATCCTCTGGAACTGGAGTTACAGACAGTTGTTAGCCACCATGTGGGTGCTGAGAATTTAATCTTGGTCCTCTGCAAGGACAGCAGTGCTCTTAACTGCTCAGCTATCTCTCCAGTCCAAAGAAAATAATTTTTTTAAAAAAGTTTGAAAGACTGAGGCAGGAGGATCTCTGTAAGATAGAGGCCAGCCTGGGCTACATAGTGAGTTCCAGTCCGGTTGCAGCTATGAGAGACCCTCTCTCAAAAAAAAAAAAAATTAAGCCGGGGGTGGTGGCACACACCTCTAATCCTAGCACTCAGGAGGCAGAGGCAGGTGGATCTCTGTGAGTTCGAGGCCAGTCTGGTCTACATAACGAGTTCTAGGCTAACTGGGGTTACAGGGAGACCCTGTCTGAAAAAGACTGAAAACAACAACAAAAATTTTTTTTAATTAAAAAAAAGTTTGATGTCAATTATGTTATCAATTAAAATGCAATGGGATATCTTCAGCTGTTGCAAAACTGAAAACTTAAATATTATGAAGTATTGGCAAGAAGTTGGAATGTTGAAATCTCATCAGTGCCAAGCCTGGTCGCGTGAACCTATTATATAACCACAACCTAAGAAGGCTGAGGCAAGAGGAATGCCTAGATTTGAGGCCAGCCTGGACTACACAGTGAATCCCAGAAAAACCTGGGCTACCACCACCAAAATAGAGAGGTGTGGTGGCACACAATTTAATCCCAGCACTCCAGAGGCAGACAGATCTCTGTAAATTTAAGGTCAACAGGCTCTACATAGGGAGTTCCAGCCAGCCAGGGATAGTGAGATCCTGTCTCAAAAACAAATAAACAACAAACCTCCCAAAAAAGTCAAAAGAGACCTAGAGGTATAGCTGAGTGAGAGAGAGCTTGTTTATCATGAATGAAGTCCAAGATTCAGTCTCCAGCACTCTGGAAAATAGAAAGAAATCTCTCCACTGACAGTGAGCGTATATGGAAATTGTGGACATTCTGGAGTCAAGAGCTCAATGGGCACAAAGTGATTATAGGACCAAAGAAGTTCTGCACAGAGATTTCTGTTGTAGCGTCTCTTGTGGCTACAGGAAGACGCTGGGGTAGCAAACAAAGTCTAGAGTGCCACACCATAGAACAGACTGCCGCAGTTAGAAACAATACAAAAGGTCATGGAAGCCAAAGAAAGTTTGTTTTATTTTTTACATTTTATTTTATTTTATGTGTATGAGTGTTGTGCTTGCATGTATGCAAGTGCATCTATGTCATGCAGTTTCCCTCAGAGGTCAGAAGAACGTGTCGGATGCCCTGGAACTGGAGTCATGGATGGTTGTTAGCTGGGATTTGAACCCTGGTCTTCTGCAAGGACAGTCAGTGCTCTTAACCACTGAGTCCAGCCCAGTTTGCTTTATTTAAAAAAAATTTTTTTTGTTACACTTATTTAATGTGAAAGGGTGCACATATGGCGGTCAGAGGACAACTCTCAGAAGTTGGATCTTTCCTACTGTGTAGATCCTCGGATCATTTCAGGTCATCAGGCTTGGGGGCTGCCACCTTTAGCCACTGAGCTATCTCAGGGGCCTTGTTTTCTTTCCTTCTTTTCTTTTCTTTTCTTTTCTTTTCTTTTCTTTGTGTGTGTGTGTATGTGTGTGTGTCTGTGTGTATGTGTGTGTGTGTGTGTGTGTGTGTGTGTGTGAGAGACAGAGTCTCCCTGTACCCCCAGCTGGCCTAGAACTCACTATGTAGACCAGGTTGGCCTTGAACTCACAGAGATCTGCTTGCCTCTGCCTCCCAAGTTCTGGGATTAAAGGGATGTACACCACATCTGGCTCTTGTTTTCTTTCTAAAGTAATTTTTTAAAAAATTATGTGTATGTATATATGTTGCCTTTGTGAATTTATGTGTACCATGTGCATGCAGGAGGCCAGAAGAGGGTATCAGAATGCTTGGAACTGGAGTTATGGGTGGTTGTGAGCCACCATGTGGATGCTGAGAACCAAACCAGAGTCCTCTGTAGTGCTTTTAACTGCTGAACCATCTCTCTAGCCCCGAGTTTTGTTTAGTTTGGTTTGGTTTGGTCTTTTTGAGATAGGGTCTCCCTGTAGCCCCAGCTGGCCTGCAACTCAGTATGTAGACCGGCCTGGCCTTGAACTCACAGAGAACCATCTGCCTCTGCCTCCTGAGTGCTGGGATTAAAAGCATGTGCCACCGGGCCCAGCTCAGCCCATTTAATTTTCTTGAGACGTTTGGAGATTCTAGCAGAGGAATGCAGTTACTCCTTTGACTGCAGACCTGTCCTCCTCTATCCAGGAAGGCTTCCTCTTTGATGGATTTGCAGCTTCAGAAGAGATAAACATGGAGTATTCGGGGAAGGGGACACCCACCTAGCTAGCTAGATCACCAAATCAGTGTGGTGATCAATGGGGTGACAGATGTGGCAATCACATTGTCCCCACATCCCCGTTCTATTTTCTTAAGATGACAGATCTCGAGTCAAGCTTGGTGGCTCACACATGTAATCCCAACACTTGGGAATCTGAGCAGAAAGATTTTTGTGAATTCAAGGCCAGCTTTGGTTACATAGTGATTTCTAGGCCAGCCTGGGCGAACAAAAATATGGCAGATATTATAGGTAGATTTGTACCTTAAGGGAAACAATCAGATATACAGAAAAATAGATTATGAGGAGAAAGGGGATAGTGCTAGAAAATCAGTTTAAGGACGACAAGAAAGAAGCAGAGGGGTGAAGAGACAAGCCTGAACAAAGCACGGAGCTAGAAGTCAGCAGAGCACAGAGGTTATGATCCTGGTGAATTGGGTAGACTGCAATAATGACAGGAGATAAGGACAGTTTTTGCTTTATCTGGTTTTGGTTTTCATGGTGCTGGAGACTGAGCCCAGGGGCCTCACCCATGCCAAGCAGATGCTCTGCCACTATGTCCCAGTCCTCCTTCAACTTCTTTTGGAAACAGGATCTCACTAAGCTAACCAAGCTCACCTTGACCTCACTCTATAGCCAAGGCAGGCTTTGAATTTACAGTCCTCCTGCCTCAGCTTACTTATAGCTGGGATTATAGGCATTTGTCACCAGGCCCAGAGGATTACCTGTGTTTTTATAGTAAATTAAGAACCAAGCTGGGCATGATGTCATAGGCCTTTAATACCAGCAGTCAGGCTGCAGAGGCAGGTGGATCTGTGTGAGTTCACACACAAACAAAATCAAGCTGGGTATGGCAATGAAGAGGGCAAGCATAGGGAATATTTTAGCAAGAACCTGGGACCCCACTTGGTTTGAGCTATATACACACCCTTCTAACAATACACCTAGCAATCTAGGACCCCCACCTACATCAAGTTGCACATATACCCCACTTTGAACAGTGTAATAAGTTTGTCTTTCTCTAAGAACCATCAAGAACCCTCCTTGTGGGCTGGAGGGATGACTAAGTGGGTAAAGGCACTTGCCACCAAGCCCAGCAACCTGAGTTTGATCCCCAGGACCCAGATGGTGGAAGAAAACAACCAACTCTGGAGAGTTGTCCTCTGACCGCCACGAGCATGTCATCAGTATTTGATCTCTGGAACCTACCAAAACCTGGATACGAGAGAAAAATTTAAAAGATGGGGTGGCTCATATTTGTCCTCCTGGCATTTCTATAGGGAGTTGGGAAGTGAAGACAGGAGAATTGTCCAGAAACTCATGGACCAGCTAGACTAGAAGATGTAGAGTGACAGAAACAAGTGACACCCTGCCTCAACAAGATGAAAGGAGAGAACTAACTCCTGAAAGTTGTCCTCTGACCACCACACTTGCACAGTGGCACATATGTACTGTGGTACCACGCATCCTACACACAAATAATATCATAAAACAAACAAAACCTCCATCAAAGTCATAGACAACAGTGAGAAAAGATAATGGGATTGTGGCAGGGACAGAAAGCATTCACACATAAAGCCTCCTTTCTTTCAATTAATTTATTCACGGCAGTCCTTAACAAAGCAAGCAACAGGGCAGCATTGTGCTCTGTTTATTCCGGATGCTTAGGATGCTGTTTTGCTAAGTGCTGAAGTATGAACTGGAGGGCCAGGAGCACACATCTCTTAGATCTAGCTGGGAGGGTGAGCTGAGAATAATAGGAATTAGACACAGCTAGCACATACTATATGCTTTATAAAGGCTGAGCACCACACAGTCACTGAGAACATGTGACTTGCCTCTTTCACTTTTTTCTTTTCTTTTTGGTTTTTCTTTAGGTATGATTTGCTATGTGTAGTCCTGACAGGCTTGGGACATTGTGAAGCCATCATAGCAGGCTGGCCTGAAACTCATTACAATTTTTCCTGCCTCAGCCTCTCAAATGTTGGGCTTATGGGAATGAGCTACCACACCCAGCTCTGCCTCTTTCTCTTAAATAAAAATAACCTTATGAGTAAAGACGGCTGCAGTCTTTTTTTTTTTTTTTTTTTTTTTGACTTGCTGGGCAATGAGCTCTGGGCCTCATGTATGCCAGGCAAGCAATCTACTATTGATCTACATCCCAGCCCCACAACTGCTCTTGAACAAGGAAACTACCTCTCTTTGAGAGACCAGGGCCTTGGATACTAACTAGATTGAGGTGGGTGTATAATGAAGTGAAAAGCTCTTTGATCTGGCTGTGTGGGTGGAAGAGGAGACCCTTAAGGAGTATTAGTGCTGCCACCCAATGGGAGGTGCACCCACGCACTGCCAGGTATCAAACCAGAGTCCCTGCCCATAACTAGGCTAACCCTTGAACACTAGACTACAATCCTAACTCTGAAAGGAGTCTGAATCTGACCAGATGAAGCTCCAGTCTCAGTATGTCATAAGAAATCCTGGAGCCTGGTGTGGTGGCACACCCCTTTAGTTCCAGCACTCAGGAGGCAGAGGCAGCAGGATCTCTGTGAGTTCAAGGCCAGCCTGGTCTACATAGTGAGTTCCAGGCCAGCTGGTGCTACAGGGAGACCCCGTCTCAAAAAGACCAAAAGAAAAAGAAAAAAAAAAAGAGAAATTCTGGGTAAAAATCTGAGCTCCTTCCCAACTTTCTCCAGACAGATAAATTTGGAGAAAAGTCACAAGTTTCCAGTGCTGAAATGATGAAGTGTTGCCACTTTTTATGGCTTTTGGTTTTGATGGTGGAGAGTCAACCTACAGCCTTAAGCATGCTAGGCAAACACTCTGCCACTAAGCCATGTCCCCTCCTCACTTTCCCCCCTTATTTTTTAAAACCTTTTAAATTGAGAGTTCAAGGTCAGCCTGGTCTACATAGTGAGTTCCAGGCCAGCTGGGACCACAGGGAGACCCTGACTCAAAAAGACCAAAACAAACGAACAAACAAAAAATGGAAAGAGGTAAGTGACTCCATGAAATAGTCCTCTGACCTCCACAGGCACCACCCTACCCCCGCAGCACCCATGCCCCACCCCCATCATACACACAACAATAATAATAATTAATAAAATTTTAAAATTGTAAAGAATTGTATCATGAGAGCTGGGTCTGGTGGCCCACATCTGTACTTGAGAGGTGGCGGCAGGAAAGTCACCAAGAGTCCAATACCAGCCTCTGCTACATTGTGAATTTGAGGCCAGTTTGTGCTATATGAGGCCCTGTCTCAAAGACAAAAAATAAAACGACAGGAAAGAAAAAGAGGATCGTAGCTGGTAGTGGGGCATCCTCACCGAAGTGCAACGGGGGAAAGTAGGTACTCTGGGCAGGGAATGCCAGTCTAAGGGATTTGAGATGCAACGGACCCAGCATCAGCGGGCGCGGGCCCGCCCCGCCCCGGACAGCAGCCCACGCTGCGCGGGGTGGACCAGGACCCTAGTGACCTCCCCGCGCCCTCTCCACTGTCCCCTTGGGGAGGAGTCTGGGCGTCAGCGCCAGGATGGGGGGTGTGCCCATCTGGGTCCCCAGAAGAGGCGGGAACGCCGGCCGCGAGGACCGCCACCCGTTGCAGGGCGGACGGGAGACAGCTGTTCTCCGGGGCGGCCGTGGGGGGCAGCAGAGGGGACTGCGACAGGTGCGGTAGCCCCGCCCAGGGCAGAGGGGGGCTACGGGCTCCTGGGTCTGTTCCCAGGCTGGAAGCCGCCCCCGCCCCCCGGCCAAATCCCCCCAGAGGCCGGGCCGGCGCCGGGGCTGCTGGAGGAAGCGGCCGGAGACAGTGCGATTTCACGCGGCCTCCGGGTCTCGGGTTCCCGGGCAGGGGCATGGCTTCTGGGGCTTTGAGTCCCGGGGAAACTGAGGTGGCAGGAGCACTGGGTTAAAAAGCAACCTCCCACGCCGCAAGCGGGAGAGAAAAGTCCCTCAAGTGATCCAACCGGCTAGGGGAGTTGGCGGTCGGCTTAGTGGGCGCGGCCAGCTTTCGGGGCCGGGCTTGGGCGCGCTCTGCACCGGCACTCTACCTTTCCCTCGCTCCGGGGCATCTGCTAGCCTCCTCTGCTCCGAGCCCAGCTCCTGGGGAAACTGCTGGACTGAGACCCTTCCTTGACCCTCCCAGCCCAGCTGCGGGCGGGCGGCGGGGCGCGATCTGGGCGGCTATCCGCGCCGCAGCCATCCGACTCCAGGCCGGCACGGGAGGGGGCGCGGCCGTGACTCACCCACTTCCCCCTCCGCTCCCTCCCTCCCAGTCTCCAGACCTACACCCTCCCCTGCCATCCCGCTCCGGACTCCGGCTCCGGTTGCATTTGCAGCCTCGGCGGCCGCCGCCGCCACGAACTCTCTGACTGCTCAGGTGGCTGTCGCTCCGATGCCCTAGTCCAGGGGCCCCCCGGCCGGACTCGGCTGGGCTCCCTTCACCCTCTGCTGGAACCATGAGGGCGATCGGGGCTCTGCAGGTGCTGGGCTTGCTTCTCAGCCTGGCCCGGGGCTCAGAGGTGGGCAACTCGCAGGCAGGTAAGCGGCGCGGGAGCCCCAGTAGGCTGGAACCCGGGAGCGCGACTCGAGTGCGCGCAGACCCTGGGCAGGGTAGGGGTTCCGACGTGCCGAGCTCAGGGTGCGACCCCCGGTCTTCTGGGATTCCCTATAAGGGGGACGTCTATAAGGGGGCTGGGTTCTTGGTGTGGGTCTGGCAAGGTGTCGCAGACCCTCTAATTGGTCTGCTCCGATAAGGTGGTTGCCCGAAAGGTGGTTCACACTTTTGAAAGCCTTGCAGAGAGGGGCGGGCGGGGACCTTTCTGTAAAGGTGAAGAGCTGGTGGAAGTGGAGATTCTTAGCTGAAGGGTCTGTTTGCGCCCCAGTTCCCCACCCCCTACCCCACCCTAGGTATCAACAACCCCCCAGTTTCGTTGTTTTGCCGACAGGGCGGAGCTATGGGAGGGTTGGAAGTTGTTGTTTTCTGATGTTAGAAAAACAAGAATGGCACCTCCTCTTCCGTAAGTGGGACTGCCCTGAGAAGGTCTGAGATTAACCTGAGAGCCAAGTCCAGGTGACATCAGAATGAGAGGCCCCATCGAGGCTGGCCTACTGCTTTCCCTCAAAATAAAGTTGACCAGTCCCTAACTTAACCAACCTCCTTTTATCACGGTCTAGGTCAATTCCACGAGCATTTATTGAGCATCTACTACATACTATACTATAGCCAGGGTATGTAGTATACACCCTAGTCCCAGAGCTGCAGAGGAAAGGACAACTCAATTCTGTATCTCTCCCCAGTCTGTCACCTCTCCGACCTTCTGAGCAGACTGTGCTGTAAAGTTCCTAGACCCAATTTCTGCCCCTCCCCCATTCAGTTCAGTTTATTGTCTAATTTCAGACAGAGCCCAGCTTGCTCTTCTCTATCCCTCCTCCCATTCCGTGCCATCTGAGCCCACTCCCACGGGTGCCTCTGGAACCACGGACACCTGAAGAATGCTGGAGTTGGTGTGATTAGAGTCCTGTTGATCTTCCCCCATGCCCTAGATCTCAGCTTGGAGTTTGGCACAGCCAGGGTCCCTTCCCCAGGGTGGGAGTAGGAGAAGCCACCTGTGCTTCCCCCGCAGTTGCTGGGCCTAAATTTAGACCCTGGGATCTTGAGATGTGAACACTCCCAGCTGGTGGAGGGGGGTGATCCGGAGACCAGAGTGGAAGGGGTTGATGGAACCACTGTATCAATCACTGTTCAATCTGCCCCCCAATCTTCACTCAGGAACCAGAGTCCAGGATTTCTACCACCCTCTCTGAGAGGCAGGGGGCAGACATAGTTGGGTTTCTACTCTTTATCTGGATCCTGAAGCCTCTGGGCATCCGGCCCTATCTAAGCCTTCTATAGACCCTTTGTCCCCTTGAATGTGTGTGGAGGGGGTGGCAGTAGAGGGGAGGCCTCTGGAGTGGGTAGAGGTTCTGGCCCTGTCCAACCTCACTGCTCTCTGTCCAAAAAGGGTTCTAACATTGCTGCTCTTTGAGCTCTTAGTTCCTGGGCATAGTAGGGGCTTTTCTAATCCCTCCCCTTTGCCCTGTTCCCCAAGTTTTCTGGCTCCTCCCAGAGTTGTTGTTTATACTATTGTACTGCCCAGGCCCTTTGCCCTTGTTTGTGAAATATGGACTTTACCCTCAGGATGGCAGGTAACTGAGACTATTAACACTGTTGCCTTGCAAGCACAGATACAAAGTCTGCAAGGGCACTGTAGGCAGGTGGATGGATAGGCTACCTGTAGGACATCCTATAGGATCCCAGGGGCAAGCCATCTAGATTTCTGGGCCAGGTGAACTGTGTACGTGTTTGTGTGCCAGTCATGTATAGTGTGCGTGCACATGTCCATACCACTTCCCTATATAGAAAGCCTGGCTCCTCCCTTATCTGAGAAGTGTTGGCACCTTAACTTGGAAGAGGGGTGTTCTGCCAGGAAGGGGATAGAGGTGGAGCTGTTATAGAAATGACTAACTTTTCTACTCATTCATTTCAACCCAAATGACCCTGGAGTTCCCAGGTTCCTTTGGGAGGTTCTAACCTGTTTATCCCTCCCTGCTGGGACTGGTCTACAGCTTCTTTCCTGGAGAGAGATAGGGAAGGGGGGCCCTGAAAGATCAAGTGGTCAGACCAGGGGTGTGTGTTGCTGGAGGGGCTGGGGCCCCTGAGTCTCCCACTATTGCACTCCTGCTTCCCAGGCCTCAGGGAGGGTGGTTAGAACAGGTGGTATCTTCCCCCTAACTCCTCACCCTCCCCATGTGCTCTTTCACTGAGTCAGAGGAAAGAGGCACACATCAGGTTTCAGAAGGCCAAGACTTCCCATGCCCATTGTCCTCCATTTTTACAAAAGAAAGTGAAAGCCCAGTACTGAACTATCTCACTGGCTCCTCAGCCTGGGCTCTCCCCTGGAGTGCCTGCTGGGGAGAATGCCATGATAGAAGTCTTTCTAATGGATCTCTCTGACAGTGAAATCGGGAGGAAGGCTTAGGAGCAGAGGGTCTGCTCTGGTTCTCTCCAGGCTTCTCTGTTAGCTGAAAAGTACTTCACAGCTTCACTGTGATGCTGAGGAGAGCTGGAGCTTGTCGGCTTAGAGGAAGGGAGTGAGGAGGGAAGCCAGAGTTTAGGAAGAGGGAGGCTGCCAGCTCCTTATCATCCAGCTCAAAAGACAAAGCTCCCATTGACCCCCACCCCACTACCAGGTCTTTTCCCTCCAGTGAGGTCACTTGTCTGAGCCCAAAGCTTGAGGGTAGAGGGGGGTGCTGCTGAGGACGGGGTATATGGGACAGGGTGGGGCAGCCCCCTCCTCCTGGATAGAATCGCCTCATTGTGGGCTGAACTGTGGCCCCAGGCAGTGCCCCCACCCTCTGTCCCCATCCCACCCTCTGTAGACACAATAGGGGCTGTGTGCTAGCCCTAAAGAGATGTTTATTCCAGGGCCTAGAGAGAGGCAGGATGGGGGCAGAGAAGTAAGTGCCTTAGTTGAGGAGAGGAGGGTAATCAAAGTTTGATCCTTGCTTAACTTCTTTCCAGGGAAGAGAAAAGTCCCCTGTCTTTCTCCTGGGTTAACCTCTTAGTGCACAAATTAGTGCCTGAAAGGGGCACAGGGGAACCCTGGTAGGAAAAAGTACCTTTCACCTTCCCATTTGGAATGGTGAGGGGGCGTGTGAGAAGAGAGGAGGGCCCAGACATGTGGGCCTGTCTGTCTCCAGTGGGTAGAGTTTGAAATAACTGAATATAACTGGAAGAGGACAGCCCAAGGGGGTCTTGGAAGAAGGGACTTGTGTCCAACCCTCTGCCACTGTTACCTCCACTTTGAACAGTGTGTCCTGGGACTCTGAATGGTCTGAGTGTGACTGGTGATGCTGAAAACCAATACCAGACATTGTACAAGCTCTACGAGAGGTGTGAGGTGGTGATGGGTAACCTGGAGATTGTGCTCACAGGACACAACGCTGACCTTTCCTTCCTGCAGGTGAGAGTGCCCAGCCCCTCCTTCAGCATTTCCCTCTCTTGTTTCTCCCTTATCCTAAACATAGAAATGCCTTCCCTTTCTCTCGGCATCACTCTATGCTGTGTCCAGCATTTCCAAGACTCAGTAGTTCCTGTGCTCGGCGGGTATGGTGGCACATGCCTTTAATCCCAGCACTTGGGAAGCAGAGGCAGGTGGATCTCTGTGAGTTCAAAGCCAGCCTTGTCTACATGTTCCAGGCCAGCTAGGGCTACAGGGAAACACTGTCTCAAAAAGACACAAAAAAAAAAAAAAAAAAAAGACTTAGTAGTTCCTAAGACTCAAACCTGTGTGTTTACAGAAATGGTGACTAGAATCAGGAACTCGTGGTTTGGTTCTATAACCAGGGTTATATAGAGGCTGGCCAGAAGAAAGGAACAGGGCAGGTGGTGCTCTGTGTAAGCCTAACTGTACTGTAAGCTGGACTAACTCAGAGAGCCACCCAAGGACTCAAAGGCACCTGGAGAGATGAGGTGGGAACTGAGCCAGGACTCTCCTGGTATGGGGGGATGCTGAGAAGAAACTTAGATCTTCAGCTATTGCTGCTGTTTGTCTTCACTCACAGAAGTGACATAGCCGTGTGACAGCCAGACTACTCCCTACTCCAAATTAGGAATTAGAAAGGATGTAGAGCTAGGGATGGAGCTCAGGGGTGCAGTGCTTACAGAGTATGCATAAGGCCCTGTGTTAGTTTCCAGGACAGAGAGATGGGAGGGCAAGTAAAGGAAAGAGGGAGGAAGAAAGGAAAGGAAAAGAAATTCAGGGAGGCTGGGCACAGTGGCATGCACCTATAAGCCCATCTACTTAAGATGCTGAGGCAGTTCAACTGCTTGAGGCCAGGAGTTCAAGACCAATCTGGGCAATGCATTAAGGACTGCAGTCAGGTGGCAGCTGTGGCTGGGTGGTAGAGCAATTGCCTGATGTCCAGCCCCAGTTTTTGTTTTGTTTTGTTTTAAGTTAAGGGGTAGTGTTTTAAGCAAAAGAGAGGAAAGAGGAAAGAAATTTTGCCTTGTCCCTTTCATTAACATGATCTGTTCCATCACAGTGGATCCGAGAAGTGACAGGCTATGTCCTTGTGGCCATGAATGAATTCTCTATACTACCATTGCCTAATCTCCGAGTGGTACGGGGGACCCAGTTCTACGATGGGAAGTTCGCCATCTTTGTCATGTTGAACTATAACACCAATTCCAGCCACGCTCTGCGCCAGCTCCGCTTTACTCAGCTCACGGGTCAGTTTCTGGTGGTCCCTTCTGACTTTGTCCTCAGCCTCCCTCCTTGATAACAACCCAAGACTGCTCACTGTTTCTTCCAAGGTGCCCACTACCTTGGTGGCCAAAAAGTCCACAACTCTTTAAACAATAAAGGGCCCCAGTGGGGAGCTGGGGTCAGCTATTCCAGGAGGGAGGGTTCTTATGTGATGGTGAGGCTAGACTGGTCTCTGGATCTGTTTCCTATTCCTCTAACTTCAAAGTACAGTGTTCCTTGATATCCCCTTGATATCCCTCTTCTGGAATCTTGCCTTTACTCCCTCCCCAACCCCAACCAGCTGGATGAATTTAAGAGGTAAACACCAGCTGGGCACCCTGTACTCTCCCTGTCGCAGTCAGTTGGAAAACACTCAGGTAGGCCTCGGGGTTGGGGGTGGCGGCTGGGGGGGTGGCAGATTGAGTCAGGATGTCCTGTCCTTCTCTCTCTGCCCCTCCACCACTGGCTAAACCGGATCTGGACAGGTGCCTGAAGAGGCAGGAGTTTCTTCAGCCTGACTCCTCCTCTTAGGAGGCTAGTCTTTCCTGCAGCACAAACCTGATTGGACCACCTGTAGGTCAGGCCATAGACCCCCTGCTCCTGGGTCAAGTGTCCTTTTGGACTGATAGGAAGGTATGGAAGAAGAGCTGTGCCTTCATCCTTGACCTGTCACGTCTCTTCCTCACCTCAGAGATTCTGTCAGGGGGCGTTTATATTGAGAAGAATGACAAACTTTGCCACATGGATACAATTGACTGGAGGGACATCGTGAGGGACCGAGATGCCGAGATAGTGGTGAAGGACAATGGCAGAAACTGTGAGTGGCCATGAACAAGATTGCTTCCCTGCCCCAGCAAACCAGAGTGACTCCTTCCCCATTCCTATTATATCCCTAATCCCAGCCTTCCATCCCTAAACAGTCACCTCAGGCCCTAAACCCAAATGTCTGCCCACCAGGAAGAGCCAGGTCACTCTCCTGGAGCCCAAACCAGGAAAAGGGGCAAAAGTTGTGTGGGTGTTAAGCAGGGATGCCAGCTCTTTGGACTATAACCCTACTCTTGCCAATACATCTCCCTGCAGCCCTGGCTGCTCCCTGCCCATTCACAGGCACATAATCAGCTGGACTCACTTTGCCTGGGAGGAACCAAGTTCCTGGGATGGGGCTGAGGCTGAGGTTGGCATCTACCCCAGTCCCTCCCCTTCAGCTGCCCAGTGGGTAGTGTGGGGGTGTGACTCCACCCCTTGTTGACAGGTTCACTTGAGCCCAGCCCTGTTCACCCAGGGCAGGGAGGGACACAGCCCAGGGCACTTGCTTCCTAGGATTGAGGTGCCTGTGTGCTGACATCATACTCTGTTGATTTCAAGCAAGCCTTTCTCAGCTCTGATGGCCCTGTGTGTTGCCTTTCTTTCCAACCAGGTCCCCGGTGTCATGAAGTCTGCAAGGGGCGATGCTGGGGTCCAGGACCAGAAGACTGCCAGACATGTGGGTTTGAATTTCCTTCTAAAAGCTTAAACTCAGACCCTCTCATAACCCTCCCTGTGTAAGCCTGGGTTAGTCCGAAGGGTCCAGATGAGCAATGGTCTCTGGATTTAGCTCTGAGTGCGCTGAATGCCATGCTTTCTTTCTTTCTTTCCATAGTGACCAAGACCATCTGTGCTCCTCAGTGTAATGGTCACTGCTTCGGGCCCAACCCCAACCAGTGCTGCCATGATGAGTGTGCAGGGGGCTGCTCTGGGCCTCAGGACACAGACTGCTTTGTACGTAGTGGTACTGTCAGCCTGTGCCCTGAAATGGGAGTACAGGCTTCGGGGAGTAGATAGGAACACATATAAAAAACATGAATTTTAGGAATCTTTCGCTTTCCCAGGCCTGCCGACACTTCAATGACAGTGGAGCCTGTGTGCCCCGGTGTCCACAGCCACTTGTGTACAACAAACTAACTTTCCAGCTAGAACCCAACCCTCATACCAAGTACCAATATGGAGGAGTTTGTGTGGCCAGCTGTCCCCGTAAGTGTTTGAGGGGAAGGAACAATTATAGTGGACTCAAGATTTTAGACAAAATTTGGGGGTGCAAAAGGGATTAAGTTGGGTGACCTGAAGATCCTAAAGTGATAGAAGGTGTGCATAATGGAGCGGGGGGGGGGCATCTTAGCAGTTGGCAATGTTGCACATCTCTAATGGTGCCCTCTTCTTCCCTAGATAATTTTGTGGTAGATCAGACATCCTGTGTCAGGGCTTGTCCTCCTGACAAGATGGAAGTAGATAAAAATGGGCTCAAGATATGTGAGCCTTGTGGAGGGCTGTGCCCAAAAGGTGAGTAAGAGAGGGCAGAGAGTTATAAATGGCCTTTCCTCAGAGGCAACTCAACCCCCAACACTCTTTTGTGTTTGCAGCCTGTGAGGGGACAGGCTCTGGGAGCCGCTTCCAGACTGTGGACTCGAGCAACATCGATGGATTTGTGAACTGCACCAAGATCCTGGGCAACCTGGACTTCCTTATCACCGGCCTCAATGGGTTAGAGATTCTGCCTTCCCACCCAACATCCCCAGTCCCATCCACTGCACAATCCATTCAGCTGCCTAAATCTCCCTCCCCTACATGCAGCTGACTAGAAATGTGAGTCATTAAGTCTTAGGGCTTCAAAGGACCTGAGAGAAGGCTCACTTCTGCTTCCCACCCTCAGGCATCCCAGTATACCCTGAGGAATGACAGGGAGAGTGTCTTCAAGTTTTCTAGAGGGTCTTCTTCCTTACATTTAGATAAACATTATGCCTCTCCATGATTTCTGGCTGTTTCCTCCAATTCTGCTCCTTGGAACAGTGAAGAGCAAAGAGACTTTGATCCCTAGACAGCACTTAAGTTGGTGAGCAGACAGAAAGAGAGGCCTATGGTCACCTGCTTTTAAAAAATACCCTTTTTATTTATTTATTTAATTTATTTTTATGGGAGATGTGCATGTGCCACAATGGATATAGATGATATCAGAGGACAGCTTGCAGGAGTGCAGGTATCCCTTCTAGCTTTCTACCATGTAGGTTCTAGAAGTGGAACTCAGAGGTCAGACTCTTCAGGAAGCACCTTACCTGCTGAGCCATCTTGCTGGGCCCCTTCTTTTAATTTTTCATTTAGATAGAACTTTAGGTTCACATTTAAGTTGCAAAAGTGACATAAGTACTTTCTATATATTCTTTACCCAAATTCCCCTAACATACATATTCATTTATTTATTTTTAATTAATTAATTAATTAATTAATTAATTTATTTATTTATTGTCTTTTTGAAGCAGGGTCTCCCTGTAGCCCCAGCTGTCCTGTAACTCACTATGTAGACCAGGCTGGCCTTGAACTCACAGAGATCCGTCCGCCTCTGCCTCCCGGTGCTGGGACTACAGGCGTGTGCCACCACACCCGACTGATACTTATTTATTTTTTATTATTTTTACTTTATGTGTATGAATGTATTGCCTGCATATATGAAGGTGCATCTGTGTGGTGCAATACCACAGAGGTCAGAAGAGGGAGGCGTCAAGTCCCCTGAAACTGGAGTTAGGATGGTTGTTAGATGCCATGTGGGTGCTGGGAATCAAACCTGGGTCCTCTACAAGAGCAGCCAGTGTTGCTAACCACTGAGCCATCTCTCCAGCACCCCCCCCACATGCTTTCTTTAAAAATCATCTTTCTCTTTCCCTCCCTCACACACATGCATGCATGCATGCATGTACACCCACATGCACTCACCCCTTACCTCTGTTCAGTATTTGTTTTTTCCAATGAAATAAAATCTCCATATGTAGTCCAGACTGGCCTTGATCTTGCCATCCTTCCTTAGCCTGGAGAGTGTTGAGATGACAGGTGTGTGCCATCACCTCTGGCTTGTTCTTACTTATCTTTTATGAGATTTGTTGATGAGTAAAGGTCAGATAATTGGCAAGGCTTTCTTCGATCTGAATGTCTCTCATGTCCTTACCTGCCTTTTGTTTTGATTTGGTTTTTCTTATTTTGTTTTTGTTTGTTTTGTTTTGGGGGAGTGCTAGAGATCTAACTCAGGCCCTTAGACATGTTAAGTAAATTCTCAATCACTAGTCAAATTATGCTTTTTTTTTTAAAGATTGTTTATTTTTTGAGACAGGGTCATACTATGTAGGTAAGACTGGCCTTAAGTCTGGGATCTTCCTGCCTTAGCCTCCCCAGTGCTCAGAGTACAGATAGATGTTATATATATTCTTAGTGCATCATATCAAGAATGCAGATGATGTTGATTTTTCCCTTCATTGACCATGATGTCTCTTGTCACTTGTTTGATAGTATCTGCTGGAATTTTCTACCATGAAGTTAATTACTGTTTTCCTTCTGCAGTTAATGAGTACTTTGGAGCCAGGCTTGGTGATCCATTGTCCCAACAGTCAGAAGGCTGAGACAGGAAGATTTTGAGGCCAGCCAGGGTCACATAGTGAGACCATTTCACACATCATATGCACACGTACACACATACACACACACACACACACACACACACACACAGAGTCAAGTAATAATATCTGCTTGAATCAGTGATTAGGATAACTGTCAAATGATGATTAC
The DNA here is from genome assembly GCF_000622305.1 of Nannospalax galili. Classification (NCBI taxonomy): domain Eukaryota; kingdom Metazoa; phylum Chordata; class Mammalia; order Rodentia; family Spalacidae; genus Nannospalax; species Nannospalax galili. The sequence continues at coordinate 166,825 of NW_008351698.1, forward strand.
CTAATTCTGTCATTTCTTCTGTATTTATTTATTAGCATTGTTAGGAAAATCTCCCCTTTCTACCTTTTATTTTACCTTTTTTTTTTTTTTTTTTTTTTTTTTTTTTTTTTTTTACGCAGTGCTGGGGATCAGACCCACACCTTGGGAATGCTAGCGAGGTGTCTACAGACTCTAGGACTCACTCCCACACTGTGGACTGGAGATACAGTGCTACCACTAAGCTGTATCCCAAAGCCTGATTTATTTGATCTATGTGAATAATTCATTTTATTCAATAGCTTATGATTTTTGTTTGTTTGTTTTGAGATAGGGTCTAAGGTAGCTCAGGCTAGCTAATTTCTGATTCTCCAGTCTTTTCCTCCCAAGTATTGGGATTAAATTCTTGGTGTGCATGTGTCTGTGATGTGTGTGTGTGTGTGTGTGTGGTGTGTGTGTGTGTGTGTGTGTGTGTGTGTGTGTGTGTGTGTAGGCAGACATGCATGTGTGGCAGTCAGAGAACAACTTTTGGGAGCTGGTTCTCTCCCTCTACCATGGGATCCTTGGATGGAACTCATGTTGTCAGGCTTGCATGGCAAGTGCTTTTTACTGGCTGCGCCATCTAGTCAGCCCTTGAGCGTTTCTTTACTTTTTGGCAGAGGATGCTCCCGGCTTATATATTTATGTTTCCCCAACTGTGGGCATTTCTCCAAAGTGTTCTGCTTTCTTTGGATGGAGAATGTGATTTAAAAGCCAAAAGTAATCAGGCTGAGATATAGTTCAATAACAGAGGAGCTTTCTTAGCATGTACAAGGCTCTGGGTTTGATCCCCAGCACTGAAAAGAATAATTGACATCTAGAAACCAAATTCTGAGGTATGGTGTGTTCATTCCTACTGAGTTATACCTGTACTTTGTTGACCAGTTTTCCCTCCCCCACCCCCCACAGAGATCCCTGGCACAAAATCCCTGCCCTGGACCCTGAGAAGCTCAATGTCTTCCAGACAGTACGGGAGATCACAGGTGAGGAAGAGGAATAGCTTCCTTTGCTGGGAGGAGCATACATTACAGTTAGTCGGCATAAGAAAAATCACATCCCACCAGGTGTGGTGGTACAGATCTTTAATCCTAGCACTCGGGAGGCAGAGGCAGGCAGATCTCTGTGAGTTCAAGGCCAGTGTGGTCTACATAGTGAGTTCCAGGCCAGCTGGGGCTACAAAGAGACCCTGTTTCAAAAAGACAAAAAAAAAAAAGAAAAGAAAAGAAAAGAAAAATCACATCCCAAGGAGCAGGGGAGGCAGGTCACAGAAAACCCAAGGAAGGGAGAAGACTCCTGCTCACATGCTTCTCTCCAACCCTTCAGGGTACCTGAACATCCAGTCCTGGCCTCCTCACATGCACAACTTCAGTGTCTTTTCCAACCTGACAACCATTGGGGGCAGAAGCCTCTACAAGTGAGTAAGGGATGTGGAGGTGGTGGCATCTCCAGAGAGTGAGACGGGCATCCTTTTGTGAAATACAACACACTTATTATTGAGTAGGCCCCAAGGATCTGCTAGCTTGATGGGGAAAAGGTAAAAGGAAGGGGAAAGCTAGGGGTGGTGTTGTAATAGTAGCACTGGGGAGACTGAAACAGGAGGTTCATTGCAAGTTCAAGGCTACCCTAGGCTACATAGTGAGTTCCAGCCCTGCCTCAAAAACATAGTAAGAGGCCAGGCGTGTTGGTGCATGCCTTTAATCCCAGCACTTGGGAGGCAGAGGCAGAGGGATCTCTGTGAGTTCAAAGCCAGCCTGGTCTACATAGCAAGTTCCAGGTCAGCTGGGGCTACAGGTAAACCCTGTCTCAAAAAGATTAAACACACACACACACACACACACACAAACCATAGTAAGAAGAAGCTAGGCGTGGTGACACACACCTTTAATTCCAGTACTGGGGGGCGGGGCTGGAGAGATGGCTCAGCAGTTAAGAGCACTGACTGCTGAACCCAGGTTTGATTCCCAGCACCCACATGTCAGCTACGAACTGTCCTTTCACTCCAGTTCCAGGGGAATCTGAAGCCCTCTTCTGACCTCCGTGGCATTGCACGACATGGGTGCACTCACATACATGCAGGCAATACACTCATACACATAAAAATAATAAATAAAATTTTTAAAAATTCCAGTACTCAAGAGGCAGAGGTAGGCAGATCTCTGTGAGATCAAGACCAGCGTGGTCTACATAGCAAGTTTCAAGCCAGCTAGGACAACAGCAGGTGATCCTTCTCAAAAAAGACCAAAAAAAAACCCAAATTCTCAGGCTGGAGAGATGGTTCGGTATTTAAGAGCATATACTGCTCTTCCAGAGAAAGTGAGTTGTTTACCTCAGCTCCAGGGTATATGGTGCCCTCTTCTGACCTCCCAGGGCATCTGCACTCATGTACATACCCACACACAAGCAAACATATGTACACATAATTTTAAAAACATATTTCTTTAAGAACAATCACCAAAAGAGGCAGACTCTCCACTGGTCTATCTTAGAGCAAATCTGTTAAGTGAAAATGAATCCACTGTAAATGTAATCTTCCCTTTGTAGTCTGCCTTCTCATTCTGCCTCTTTATCCTCAGCCGGGGCTTCTCTTTGTTGATCATGAAGAATCTGAATGTCACGTCTCTGGGCCTCCGATCCCTGAAGGAAATTAGTGCCGGGCGTATCTACATAAGTGCCAATAGGCAACTCTGCTACCACCACTCTGTAAACTGGACCAGGCTGCTTCGGGGGCCTTCAGAAGAGAGACTTGACATCAAACATAATCGGCCTCGCAGAGACTGCAGTAAGGGAATGGGCCAATTGGAGATGAGAACAGGTGGTCAGGGAGATGGGGGGAACTGGGACTATTTGTTCCTGCAAGTGGGAGTAGGGATGGAACCAAGCAGGAAGGGTATGTGAGGGTAGAAGCACTGATGAGGGAAGGTTCAGGAGAGGGCTTCCTGAGAGTCCTCAGATTCTTCTAATAATCCATCCATTCTTTTCCAGTGGCAGAGGGCAAAGTGTGTGATCCACTGTGCTCTTCTGGGGGATGCTGGGGCCCAGGCCCTGGTCAGTGTTTATCCTGTCGAAACTACAGCCGAGAAGGTGTCTGTGTGACTCACTGCAACTTCCTGAATGGGTACAGTGAGGGGAAAGCCTTCAGAAAGGGTGGGAGTGGGGTCCTGGGACGGAGAAGTTCAGGTAGTGACAGCCTTTAGACAAGTCTTTCTCTCTGGTTCTCTCTCTCTCTCTTGCTCTTGCCTGCTTTTTTTGTTTTGAGACAGAGTCTCACTCTGTCACCCAGGCTGGCAATCTTCCTGCCTGAGCCTCCAAAGCACTGGGATCACAGATGTGAGCCACCAAACCTGGCTTTGTAGACAGCTTTCCGCATGTGTCTTGGTCGGCATGAAGTAAGAAGTCTTCACTGTAGGATCAGAGTGTGAAGGTCAGAACTTGGAAATGACTTTCCCCCCTGCCCCCCGTGTCCTCCACTGCAGGGAACCTCGTGAGTTTGCCCAAGAGGATGAATGTTTCTCCTGCCACTCAGAATGCCTACCCATGGAGGACACTGCCACATGCAACGGCTCGGTACAGTAGCAATTCTGGGATCTGTAAGGGAGATGGGGAGGAGCAACATTTGGAGTGTCTTGGGAATGATGTGGCCAAATTTCCAGCTCAGCCAGAGCCAGGAAACCAGGGAAACTAGATAATACTGGAGTTTGTACCTGGAGGATCCTGAAGGGATGGACTGGTCCTTATTGAGCAGACTGGAATTCACACTGGGAACTCATTCTTAATGAACCTCTCTCTTTTACTCAGGGCTCTGATGCTTGTGCTCAATGTGCACATTTTCGAGATGGGCCCCACTGTGTGAGCAGCTGCCCCCATGGAGTCCTAGGTGCCAAGGGCCCCATCTACAAGTACCCAGATGCTCAGAATGAATGTCGGCCCTGCCATGAGAATTGCACCCAGGGGTCAGTGATGGGATGACCAGGGGAGGGCAGGAGCACAGAATTAGGGTGAAGGGAGCAACAAGAAGAAAAGCCTGGTGATTGAAGACTCACTCCCAGCTATGGAGTAAAGGACTGGAGGAGGGGAAATTCAGAAACAATACCGAAGCGCACCATGGTTGGGGGAACCTGGAGTAGCCTCAGCTCATGGTAGTTTCATTCAGGAGAGGCTTAGGAAGGGCTGGTGAGCCAGAGATGGAGGCTCTGTTTTAGAGATAGGCTTTGGGTTCCAGCATGAGATACCATAGTAAGTTTGTTCTGAAACAGGCTTTTGTATGTTGAAGCCCTTGGACTTGAGCCACTATTGCCTTTAAACTTTTTAAAAATCTTATATTTATTTACTATGTGTATGTGGGGGGCAGTGCATGTGTGCCAGGGTGTACATGTAGAGATCAGAGGACAACTGAGGAATCTGTTTTCTCCTTCCAGAACATGGGTCCTATGGGCTTGAACTCAGGACCTTGGGCTTGGTGAAAGATGCCTTTATTTACTGAGCCATCTTGCTGGCCCAAGCTTCTAAGAGGGTGACTTTCTTTTCTAGGTGTAAGGGACCGGAACTACAAGACTGCTTAGACCAAACACTAGTGCTAATGAGGTACGACAAGCTTGGAGACTGTGGAAGCTAGGGATATTCCAGAGAAAGGTGGGGTGAGAGGGTGGTTACTGGTCATCCTGGCATTTATTTTCTTTTTGTTTGTTTTTGAGACAGGGTCTCACTATGTATCCCTGGCTGGTCTACAACTCACTATGTAGAGCAGGCTGGCCTTGAACTCAGAGTGCTGGGATTAAAGGCGTGTGCCACCACTCCAGATCTCCTTTTTTCTTTCTTTTTTTCTTTTTTCTTTTTTTTTTTGTCTTTTTGAGACAAGGTCTCAATGTAGCTCCAGCTGGACTGGAGGCCTGGAACTTGCTATGTAGACCAGACTGGTCTCAAACTCACAAAGATCCGCCTGTCTCTGCCTCACAAGTGCTGGGATTAAAGGTGTGTGCCACCATGCCCGGCTTAGATCTCCTTTTTCTTTTAAAATATTTTATTATTTTTATTTTATGTGTATGAGTGTATTGCCTGCATGTGTGTAAGTGCATGTGTGTCATGCAATGCCCACGGAGGTCAGAAGAAGGCGTCAGATTCCCCTGGAACTGGACTTATGGATGGTTGTTAGCCACCATGTGGGTGCTGGGAATCGAACCCGGGTCCTCTGCAAGAGCAGTCAGTGCTCTTAACCACTGAACCATCTCTCCAGCCCATGACCTCCTTTTTCTAAAAATACTTTAAATTTATTCTTTGAAATTTTCATACATTTATACAATGTGGAAGCTGGGCGTGGTGGTTCACGCCTTTAATCCCAGCACTTGGGAGGCAGAGGCAGGTGGATTTTTGTCTGGTCTACATAGTGAGTTCCAGGACAGCTGGGGCTACAGGGAGACCTTGTCTCAAAAAGACAAAAAATAAATAAAATAAAATAAATATATACAATGTGGATAATATCCACCCACCACCACCTCCCTCCAACTTCCCCTCCAAATCCCGTCCCCCTCACAACTTTCTGTCCTTTTTTGTTGTTGTTTTTGATAGCACCCTGAGTCCAATCAGTGCTGTCCATCTGCACATGAGTGCAGAGTCATCCACTGGGGTCATCCGTCCTGGAACTCACTATGTAGACCAGGCTGGCCTCAAACTCACAGAGATCTGCCTGCCTCTGCCTCCAAGTACTGGGATTAAAGGCGTGCGCCACCATGCCCAGCTCATTCTGTCTTTTTATATGCATAGTCCACCATTGCTGGACTCAGGAATCATGGTTTCTGGCCTCCCTTCCTAAGATTAACTTGTGCTAGCCTAAGAAGAAGATGTTCCATGTTTAGGTTAACCCCTTCAGTGCTCAAGAATAATATCTGTGAATATTAACATCTTGTCGCAGATCTACACAGTATAAATGACACTTGTGAGGAAGGTGTAAACCCAGGATAATGCTGGCCATTTCTATATCCCATAGCAAAACCCATCTGGTAATGGCTTTGACAGTAGGCTTGGCTGTGATTATCCTGGCCCTGGGAGGCATTCTTCTCTACTGGCGTGGGCGCAGGATTCAGAATAAAAGGGCTATGAGGCGCTACTTGGAACGGGGTGAGGTGAGTATATATTTTGAGAGGTACCCTTTATAATTGGCTTCCAGAGATAAATCAGAGGATGAATCTTACTCCCCCTCCTCTTTCCCTGGAAATTTGGTCCTTTCAAGAAGACAGTGTAGAACTAGGGCTATAGCTCAGAGGTAGAATAGAATGCTTGCTTAGCATGTATAAGGACCTAGGTTCAATTCCAGCAACATGCACGCACATGTGCACTCACACATGCACATGCATCAGTTCAAGAGGTGGGAACTTTTTTCCTCATTTGATATTACTGTTTGTTATGACTCTGAAGAAGTTGCTTTCCTTCTCTGTACCTCAGTTTATATATCTGTACAGAGGAAGTAACATTCATCCTTCCAGAATGGCTGCAAGAATATAAGTGGCATGTGGACGTGCTTTGAAAAGCAGTCAGGCTGAGTGTGGTGGTGCACACCGTTAATCCCAGCACTCAAGAGGCAGAGGCAGGCGGATCTCTGTGAGTTCAAGACCAGCCTGGTTTACATAGGGAGTTCCAGTCCAGCTGGGGCTACAGGGGGACCCTGTCTCAAAAGGACCAAAAAAAAAAAAGAAAGAAAAAGAACAAGAAAAGCAGAGTCAGCTGGAGAGATGGCTCAGTGGTTAAGAACAGTGGCTGTTCTTGCAGGAGACCCGGGTTCGATTCCAGCACTCACATGGTGGCTAACAACCACCCATAACTCCAGTTCCAGGGGGAATCCAGCACTTTCTTCTGACCTCTGCGGGCATTGCATGACCCAGGTGTACTTACATACATGCAGACAGTACATTCATACATATGAAATAAAAATAAATAAAATATTAAAAAAAAAGAAAGAAAAGCAGAGTCAGGCATGGTGGCACATGGCAGTAATTCCAGCACTCAGAACTGAGGCAGGAGCATTGCAAGGCAAGCCTGATTTACACCGCACCGTCCTGTCTTTTTTTTGTTGTTTTGGGTTTTATGGATTTTATTTTGTGCATGACTGTTTTGCCTGCACATAAGGTGCTCCACTTGTGTGTAATGCCTTAGGAGGTCAGAAGAGGGTGTCAGATCTCTGGAACTACAGTTACAGTTAGCTGCCATCTGGGTGCTGGGAACCAATCTTGGGTCCTTTGTAAGAGTAACCAGCTCTTAACCACTGAGCTATCTCTCCAGCCCTACAAGGTCCTGCCTTAGAGAGAGAAGAGAGAGAAAATGCAGGAGCATTCTATGAAAGGTCTTCAAGATGGTGTATGACCAGCCTCCCCATATCCCTCGGCTATTCCGAGGGAAAACCACCCTCTTGATTCCTTTCTCACAGACATAGCTTCTTCAAAGCCTCAGGGCCTGTTGTTTCCCAATGACATTATGTTGCTTTCCAGGAATAAAGACAATTCCTCTTCCTGCTCTGGGCCCTGCTGCCCTTGGCATGCACCAGTGGGGTGGGACTGGGACACGGGAGTGGGGCTTTTCTGAGTGCCTCCTTCCTGTCCACTCCTCAGAGTATAGAGCCTCTAGACCCCAGCGAGAAGGCAAACAAAGTCTTGGCCAGAATCTTCAAAGAGACAGAGCTAAGAAAGCTTAAAGTACTTGGCTCAGGTGTCTTTGGAACCGTACACAAGGTGAGTGACCCACAGGAAATCTGGAAAAGTGAGGAAAATATTGAGGGCAAATGGGAGAAAAAGTTTGGCAAAGGACTTACATGGGAAAAATGATCCTTGCCTAACTTCCCATCGCAAACTTCCTAGGGGGTGTGGATTCCTGAGGGTGAATCCATCAAGATTCCAGTCTGCATTAAAGTCATTGAGGACAGGAGTGGACGGCAAAGTTTTCAAGATGTGACAGATGTAAGTGAGGGAATGGGATTCTATATGCCACTAGAAGAGAGGCAGTGTTAGGTACAGACATCTAGAAGTATGATACTGTCTTGGGAAATACTGTGCTGCTGTACTTGAATGTTACAGGAAGCCCTGGGGTGGTTATACCTGCACTGAGTACATGTGAACCTGGTGTTCCCTGGATGATACCTCTCATGTTTCCTAGCATATGCTGGCCATTGGCAGCCTAGACCATGCACACATCGTACGGCTGCTGGGACTATGCCCAGGGACATCTCTGCAGCTTGTCACTCAGTACTTGCCTCTGGGCTCCCTCCTTGATCATGTGAGACAGCATCGTGGGGCACTGGGGCCACAGCTGCTGCTCAACTGGGGAGTACAAATTGCTAAGGTGAGAGGAGACTAGAGGATGCCTATGATAACTGCCTGACCGAAGGAAGTCAGGATAAGGGCAGGAAGATTGAGGGTTGGAAGTTCTGAGAGGTGTCTTCAGGGTTTCGGGAGTTCTAGATCTCAAGGACTAGCTCTCCTGATCCTGAGATTACTTCCTCCTTTAGGGTATGTATTACCTGGAGGAGCATAGCATGGTGCATAGGAACCTGGCTCTTCGGAATGTGCTGCTCAAGTCACCCAGTCAGGTTCAGGTGGCAGATTTTGGCGTGGCTGACCTGTTACCACCTGATGATAAGCAGTTACTACACAGCGAGGCCAAGGTAAGGTGAAACAGAGATGGAGAGGTGATGGCAGTGGAGTGGGATGAGCACAGAGGTAGAAAGTAGTCAGTGGTCTCCTTCTGAGGTAAACAGATGATTCATGGTAAATTCAAGAAATTTAAGTTCAGAAAACAAAGAATGATAGTGAACTTGAGGTTCTGAAATGCTAAGAAAATCTGTGAAAATTAACCAATAGCACTTTATCTTTAATCCTCAGACTCCAATTAAGTGGATGGCCCTTGAGAGTATCCACTTTGGGAAATACACCCACCAGAGTGATGTCTGGAGCTATGGTGAGTGTGCCTAGGTACCCTCCATGTCATCACTGGCCCAAATTCCACAAATATCTTTTGAGTCACCTCCTTGGAGAAACTGCACACCCTTCAGATCCTTCTATGAGAGCAAGTTCTAACTTCCCTTTACTTCATGCCTATGTCTATTTTTTGTTTGTTTTAAGACAGGGTCTCCCTGTAAGCCCCAACTGGCCTGGAACTCACTATGTTGACCAGCCTGGTCTCAGTCTCACAGAGATCCACCTGGTGGAATTAAAGGCCTGTGCCACCACCCCCAACCTAGGTCTATTTTTCATACTGACTAATCAGTTCCTTCCTATAACAGGTGTAACAGTTTGGGAGTTGATGACCTTTGGGGCAGAGCCCTATGCAGGGTTGCGACTGGCTGAAATCCCAGACCTGCTAGAGAAGGGGGAGCGGTTAACACAGCCCCATATCTGCACCATTGATGTCTACATGGTCATGGTCAAGTGTGAGTTATCTGCCGAGCCCAGGCATTTTCTAGCTGACTTCCCTCCCTCCTGCTCCGTGGCTCTATTCTCTTCTGGCTTACCTTCAACATCTCACCCCCAGGTTGGATGATTGATGAGAATATTCGCCCAACCTTTAAAGAACTAGCTAATGAGTTCACCAGGATGGCCCGTGACCCACCACGGTATCTGGTCATAAAGGTGAGTAGGAGATGTCAAAGTCATTTAGAGAAAAGACTTGTCTGGAACTAGAATCCACCTTAACAAATGTCTGTTCCTATAGAGAGAGACTGGGCCTGGACTACCTCCTGGGGCAGAGCCCTCTGCTCTGACAAACAAAGAACTAGAGGAAGTAGAGCTGGAGCCAGAACTGGACATAGACCTAGACTTGGAGGCGGAGGAGGACAGCCTGGCTACCACACTGGGCTCTGCCCTCAGTTTACCAGCTGGAACGCTTACTCGGCCTCGTGGGGTAAGATGCCTTCTAAATGCCCAAGAGTAGATTTGAACCCTACTCAAATTACTCAACAGCCTCCATGCTGAGATCTTTCCTTCATTTTAACATTTCTTTCCTTTTCTCATCCTAGAGCCAGAGTCTTGTAAGTCCCTCATCTGGATACATGCCCATGAACCAGAGTAATCTCGGGGAGGTTTGTCTGGTAAGGTCCGCTGTCAAAAAGGTGGGGGTGGCAGAGGGTCTTATGTGTTTGAAAGGGTTGATAGGATATGGAGGGAGATAACAGAAACCTTTATAGTTTAATCAGCCTCCTGCAAAGAAGTCGTTGAATAACCTCTCCTCCTTCTAAACAAATCCCCTTATTGTTCTGTTTATTTTCCTCCTTAGGACTCTGGAGTTTGTGGGAGTAGTGAGCAGTGCCCCCGTCCCATCTCTCTGCATCCAATTCCACGGGGACGGCTCACATCGGAGTCATCAGAGGGCCATGTGACAGGCTCAGAGGCAGAGCTCCAAGAGAAAGTGTCAATGTGTAGAAGCCGGAGCCGGAGTCGGAGTCCACGCCCACGTGGAGACAGTGCCTACCATTCACAGAGACACAGCCTGCTTACTCCTGTTACCCCACTCTCCCCACCAGGGTTAGAGGAAGAGGATGTCAATGGTTATGTCATGCCAGATACACACCTCAAAGGTACCTGAATCCTCCTGTAGTTTTTTCTTCTCATCTTTTAAGCTCCCCCTAAATCCTTCATCTTCTCTGATATCTCTCCCTATCTTTTTTCTAACTTCTCTCCACTTCTGCTTATTTCTGTCAGTTCTACACATCCCATCATTCTTCTCAATTCTAGGTACATCCTCCAGGGAAGGCACCCTTTCTTCAGTGGGTCTCAGTTCTGTGCTGGGAACTGAAGAAGAAGATGAAGATGAGTATGAGTACATGAACCGGAAGAGAAGAAGTAGTCCACCTCGCCACCCTAGGCCTGGCTCCCTTGAGGAGCTGGGATATGAGTACATGGATGTGGGATCAGACCTTAGTGCTTCTCTGGGCAGCACACAGAGTTGCCCTCTCCACCCTGTGCCCATTATGCCCTCTGCTGGCACAACTCCAGATGAAGACTATGAATATATGAACCGGCAACGTGATGGAGGGGGTGCAGGAGGCGACTATGCGGCCATGGGTACCTGCCCAGCAACTGAACAAGGGTATGAAGAGATGAGAGCTTTCCAGGGGCCAGGACAACATGCTCCCCATGTCCGCTATGCCCGTCTCAAAACTCTGAGGAGCTTAGAAGCCACTGACTCTGCCTTTGATAATCCTGACTACTGGCATAGCAGACTTTTCCCTAAAGCCAATGCCCAGAGAACATAACCTCCGCTCCTTGAAACACTTGGGGAGCATTTGATGGCAGCTAGTGCCTCTAGAGGGTACTCTTTCCTACCCCCTCTCCCTCAGTCTCAGCCCTGTTTGTCCAGTTCTAGACAATTCTATTCGTCCTTCAAAGGCTTTTAAACACTTCCACACAAAATTCTTGTGGTGTGTAACCAGCTGTGCACTTTCTTCTCTTTGACAACCCCAGGAAAAGAGGTTTTTCCTATTTTGTATACTTTCCTAATCCCGTTCCTCAGCTTCCTCAGGGTGACTCCCTGGAGATATGAAGGATTACTTCCTAAATTCCTTTCTCCCAGGCTCTTCCTTGTTGGGATTAGACTCTTAAGTTTTGACTTTGTTTCCTATCAGACTGTCCTAAGGAAGAGGAGATAGAGTAATCTGGCAGAGCAATGTAAAATTTCAGTTTATGAGACTCTTAATCCCATGGAAAGATTGAGAAGTTTAAAACTTTGTAGAATAAGGAAAGAAGTTAGGATACTGATGACTAGTAATTGATCATTTACTATGAGCCAGGCCTCATGCTGCACTTGGCCTACATCATCTCAATTATTATCCTTATAATTTTGTGAGTTAGAGGTTATCTCATTTTATAAACAGAATAGTCCCTTTGAGTGTTCCAAGATACCCAGTAGGTGCTTGAGTCTGTGGATAGTACTGAATCCTATAGTTTTTAAATTAATATTTTAGTTGGTCTACAAACTTGAATCTTATAGTTCAATACCTTTTCCATCTTAAGAATTTGTCATTAATTTTGGCCATAAATCTTGCAGTTTGAAGTGCCACAGCAAAAAAAAAAAAACTAGTACTAATTTCTTTTTCCATTTTCTTAATTTCATGGATTTGTTCTTACTGTAGATCTTGGCATATGAGCTCCCCCCATATGAACTTAAAACCTTCTACCTTTTCTCTTAAAGAAAGCACTTCTCTTTGATGTCTAAATTGCCAGCATCACTGCTCTTGCACTTTGGGGCCATTTCTTAAGCAACATGAGAGTATATGAACTTGAACACAAGTACTGTGATATATCACTGTCGGCCAGTCTGATAACCTGGTGGGTTACTTGGTGACTGATGAGCAGGTAACTTGTACAGTGTGGATGCGCTGGGCAAAAAGATTGACCCACCACATGGGACAGGATGGTTGGAATTGCATCATGGTACTCAGAATGGTGTGCAATGTAAACCTCTTAGGAATTATTTCTGGAATTTGTAATTCAACATTTTCAGACTGTAGCTGATCACAGGTTACTAAAACTGTGGAAACCAAACCTCAGATGAGGGACTGAGCCTTGAAGAAATTAAGCAGCAGGTCCAGGATTCAAAAATCTTCCTAATTCCAATGCATGTGGGTTTTTTTTGTTTGTTTGTTTTTTGTTTTTGGTCTTTTTGAGACAGGGTCTCCCTGCAGCTCCAAATGTCCTGGAACTCACTATGTAGACCAGGCTGGCCTTGGAACTCACAGAAATCCGCCTACCTCTGCCTCCCTAGTGCTGGCATTAAAGGCATGTACCACCACAGCCAGCATGTGTTTTTACTATAAGGTGTCAAGGAAAATGTATGTCAAGCCCTTGAAAAGGGCATTGTTTCTGCTTTTGAGAAAGCATCTCACTCTGTAGACCAGATTAGCCTGGAACTCTGTAGCCCAGGATGGCCCTGAACTCACAGCAATTTCCTAAAGGTTGGATTACAGGTGTGAGCCACAACCAGGGCTTTGTTTTCTTTTCTTTTTTTTTTCTTTTGCACTGAAATAAGCCAACGCCAACAGCCACATCCTCCAACACCCAGACTTCTTATCTCAGGAAGGAGTGGAGACATCCCAGAAGGACAGATAACTGGGTATATCTGTGTAAACCACAGCCCCTCTGTGTTGTAGATGATATACACTCCTTACAAGCCAATTCATAAAGGTCCCATTCTCATCCAGGAATGAGGAGCTTCTGGTCGGACAGAAAGAGGAACCATCTTCAGACCTCAGGCCTCTTGGCTGAGAACTGGGGGAAAATGTCTTGTATCGCTGAAGTTTTTGTTTTTATATGTGTCTGAATAAAAATGCCAAAGTTTTTCCAGATTCCTGTCAAGTGAAAAGTGCATAAGCATCCTTCCCTTTTCCCTGCTCCTGAACAGTGAATAGCTTTCTCTGCTCTTCATCGTCTTTCTATCTCATCTAACTTTCGCCTGCTATTTTTTCTTTTAATGCTCAGATACATAAAGAGCAGATTTTTTTATTTACGGATTTTCCTGGGAATCGCTAAAAGGTAACAACTATAGCAAAACAAAAACAAAATGTGTGCCTGGGGATATCAGAAAAACACTTACAGCTGTTTTTTGTTTTTGTTTTTTTTTCCCCTATATAGGCTGAATACTGAAAGCTAGAAATGATTCAGAACTCATTAAGTGACCTAATCCCTCCTGAGCATTTCTCTTAGAAATCAAAGCTTACTGTTGGAACAATAGTGCCATTTTACTTCAGGGGGAAGTCTCGCGTTTACATTTGGAGGCCATAGAAAATGGATATCCTTCAGACTCCGGCTGTCCAGTAAATCCTGGCCTAGATCTTCCACATCCGCTCTGCTCCACTCCGTCCTCCCAGCACTGGGAGGACTGAACTAGCCCAGCCGGTCGCGCCAGCTAAGGACACAAGCTCCCCGCCCTAGGTGTGCACACCACGCTTACCGTCCTCCGACTCCACCCTACTCGGCAACTCTATACCCATTTCTCCGCCCTGCGTCGCTCAGCCCGCCCCCCTCTGTTACGGGTTCCAGCTCAGCGATCCGCTCGATAAGGTTTTTCCCAGAGAGACCACGCTTTGCCTTCACGCTCCCCAACAGCTCCGCCTTCCCGCCGGAGCCTGACCCTTCCCAGCGTGCCCGGCGATTCTGGCGTGCGAGGACCTGGGAGAGCAAGGACCCAGGGCCTGGCAGAGGGACGCGACGAGCAGGCTGGGAGTTGTAGTTCCCGAGCCCACGTGGGCGGCTGGAGGCTGGCGGCCCGCGGGACTCATAGTCCCAGCGTGCCCTGCGCTCAGCCCGCGCGCTCGCAGCTTCTTGCTCTCGCCGCCCGCCCTCCCGCTCCCTTGCTTGCTCGCGCTTTCGCTCGTGCTCTCCTCGCGGACTGGGGGCACTCTGGCCACTGCTTGTGGCTGGGAAGGAAGACAGAGGCCGCGGCTCAGGAGAAGCGAAGCTGCAGTAGTGGTGATAGAAGGATGTCGGGCGAAGATGAGCAGCAGGAGCAAACTATCGCCGAGGACCTGGTCGTGACCAAGTATAAGATGGGGGGCGACATCGCCAACCGTGAGTGCGGCCTCAGGGGTCCTGGAACCGACGCTGAGAGGGAGAGGCTTGGGGCTGTCTCCAGCTCCTCGGGCTGGAGCGGCGGGGTCTGGTGCAGTGAGCCACCGAGGGGCGCGTGCCGGGCGGCCGGGGGCGACGTGATGGGGAGACTCGGTGCCGCCCCGGGGACTGAACAGCCAGGCCTGGGCTGGAGCGTGGAGGAGCGGGCCGGCGGCCGCGGGAAACTGCGCCGACCCTAGGCGATTGGCATGGAGGCAGAGCGCATCCTCCTCTGCCCCTCGCCCTTCGGTCGGTCGGCATCTCTGCTTTCTCCGATTCTGGCGGCGGTGAGCCCCCCCCCCCCCCCCCAAA
>NW_008351698.1:181816-209885 GCF_000622305.1 Nannospalax galili
GGGGGGGCCCCCCCCCCCCCCCCAAGGAAGCGGCCCTTGACCCGCAGGAGCCGAGTCGGCATGTGTTGCCAGGTCCTGGTGCGATCGCAGGCTCCCCACTTCCTCCCCTACGGTGCTCAATATCAGCTTCCCCACCACGTGCTTTGCTAAAGTCTTTACTTCAGCGCTTACCCTGGTGGGGGCCCCCTTCTCCCAGTGGCCTAACTTGTGGGACCGTTGGAGGGCTCTTCTGGAGCTTCTAACTCAACTCTTGAAAATATCTGGCTTTTCTGGACGAGATTTATGACTACTGCCACCACAGTCTTTGAAGCTGGCCTTAAGTTAGGCTTCACCTTCGGTTCTTGGATTTGACAGTGTTTTCAGGTCCTGCCTTGACCCCCAACTAAAGCAAGTCTGTCGGCTGCACTGGAAGGGTGTGGAGAGGAACACTGGTTTTAGGGTTGTCACTAGCCAGGCTGCTCTTTCCCAGCAGTTGACTGCCACTCTGGGCAGATGTCTCATTTGCTATTTTCTCTTTCCAATTCACCTTTCCATTTTTAAAGGCCACTCAAGGACGTAGAAACAGCTTGTCTTGGGACTTTAAAATGGTTTTGACAGGCCAGGCATGGTGGGGCCCGCCTTTAATCCCAGCAGAGGCAGAGGCAAGCTGATCTCTGTGAAATCAAGGCCAACCTGGTCTACATAGTGAGTTCCAGGACTGTTCGGGCTACAGGGAGACCCTGTCTCAAAAAGAACAACAAAATGGTTTTGACAATACAGTTGGATGAAGGTTTTTAAGATGCCTTTGGTTAAACCTTGCTTGGTTTTTCTGGATTCCAAAGGGCACCAAAACATCTCAGAAATCAAACTTAAATTTCAGAGTGGATCCTAAGGAGGGCATATACAGAGTACTGCTTTTGTAGCACAGTGGACATTTAACATAGTACCCTTATTTTTGATTTTAGTCTTTGATATTAGTAAAATTTCTCCCTCTTAGAGTTTACAGCTTTAGGCACTTGTGACTTCAGATACCCATTTTGAAACAGGTCACATTTCCTTGATAGCTACTGAAAGCCATGAGTTCCCTGAATCTTAGGAATTGTAGATTAATTTTCCTTGGCTTATATACTTGTTTATAAGGAAATAAGTCTACATAAATTGTGATTACTAAGATCTAATTAGGGTGTCTGGGGAAGGGAAGAAGGTAACATTTAACAATGTATTAACTTAGAGTCAGCAATTCTATGTGTACCTTTCCCTTTGTCACTGACGCCTATAAATTTCTTCTCTTCTGCTTCCCATGTGCATATAGGGTGCCTTAGGGAGAGCACCCTAAAGTTTATGATTCTATCTTACATCTGTGAAAAACCCAACACCTCTGTCTGTCTCTATGTGTGTTTGTATGTGTGTGTGTGTGTGTATACCTTTGTATATTTTCAGTTGGCAAATAATTTAAAGGAGAGAAGTGAGTGTTGACTCTTTCTTGAGACATGGTCTCCCTGTAGCCCCAGCTGACCTGGAACTCTGTGTAGACCAGGCTGGCCTCAATCTCAGAGCTCCATCTACCATCAGAATGGTGGGATTAAAGGAATTCTGGGATTAAAGGTGTGTACCACCACACCCAGCTGACCTTTTTTTTTTTTAAGTATAGGAAAGGAAGGTAGAAATTATTATAGGTGGGTGGATTCCAAGACACAGAACTTTGTTTCCTCTTTCAGCCTTAGGACAATGACACTCAGGAATATTAGAAACTTGGGCAATAATTGGGTGCTAAATACATGCAGAGCTCACCTGGCCGGATTCTCTCCCCAGGGGTACTTCGATCTTTGGTGGAAGCATCAAGCTCAGGTGTGTCCGTACTGAGCCTGTGTGAGAAAGGTGATGCCATGATAATGGAAGAGACAGGGAAAATCTTCAAGAAGGAAAAGGAAATGAAGAAAGGTAAAGAAGAAAAATCCCTTCTTATCCCATACCATTGAACCCCTATTCAGTCCTCTGTTTTATTTTCATTGTAATTATGTTACCCCTACCACATCGCTATTGAGATATTTGGAAATTTGGAGTGGCAAATGGGATGGATAGTTTCTTGCCCAGTCCAAACTGAGTAAACTTAAGCAAGTCCCGAAAATAAAGTCCTTCAAATTTTCTAAGGGCAATAAGGACCCCTGAGAGAGCAAGGCAGTAAGGCTGATGATTCTTTTTACAGGTATTGCCTTTCCTACCAGCATATCGGTAAATAACTGTGTATGTCACTTCTCCCCTTTGAAGAGTGACCAGGACTATATTCTCAAGGAAGGTGACTTGGTAAAAATGTAAGGCTAAGCCATTCTAGAGCATTTGTCTTTTTCCTAAACATCTCTGCTGTGTCAGTTCCCAATGCAGTGCTCTTCTTGCCTTTCAGTGACCTCGGGGTCCATGTGGATGGCTTCATTGCCAATGTGGCTCACACATTTGTGATTGGTGTAGCTCAGGTAGGTGACATGCTTTGGACTCTGTAAGGTGATACTCAGCCATTTGCTTCTTTGCTCTGTTCTGCAGTACCACATATATTTTGAGTCCCTAGAGAAGGAAAAGTTTTCTGGTTTTGTTTTGTTTTTTCTTGTGTTCCTTGGCTGGCCTTGCATATGGGTATATAAGTGAGCTTTCTAGAAAGACACAGATTGTATTATTTTCTTATCTACAGGGGACCCAAGTGACAGGGCGGAAAGCAGATGTCATTAAGGCAGCTCACCTTTGTGCTGAAGCTGCCTTACGCCTAGTCAAACCCGGAAATCAGGTGAGATGTTTTCTTTTCCAAAGCTTGACAACCTAAAACGAGCAGCATCTATATACTTATTCTTTATGGAACAGTCAGCCTCCCTAATAGACCCCTTGGGAAACAGCTTTTTATGATTATTTACGTCTTAAGATTGGATTTCTGTAAAGATAGGGCCTAAAAGGCTAAATACTAAATTTAGCAACTAAATGTGAGTGGCAGTTGTACTTCCATGCAAGGTAATGGGATATAGACTTTTTTTTTTTTTTTTTTTTTTTTTTGGGGATTGAGGCAGGGTTTCCCTGTATTCTCAGCTGCTGACTTGGAACTATGTAGACCAGGCTGGCCTCAATCTCAGAGATCTGCATGCCTCTGCCTCCCAAGTGCTGGGATTAAGGTATACGTTGCCACACCAACTTTGTAAAGTGTAATTTAAAAATAATTTAAGGTATATAACTAACACAGGCTTAAAAACCCAACTTTTATGTGAGTTGGGCTTTAAGACAAAAGGTTACAAAATGGAAAGAGATTGTACCAGTAAATCCATAGCTGAGAAAGGCCAAGTTTTGTTCTGTACTTTGCAAAAGTAGTATTAGGAAGACTAGAGCTAGTAGAATTCTTGTGAACTAAATAGAATTAGGCATGCTAGATGGTCAAGAAACTCATTTCTCCCAAGGTTAAATTGCCAGGGGCCCACTGGAAAGCATTGTCTTTTTGTGTGATTCTTGCTGTGTGCTCTTGTTCCTTCATCATCTTCATGATTACTTTTTTTTTTTTTTTTTTTTTTTTTTTTTTTGTCTTTTTGAGACAGGGTCTCCCTATAGCCCCAGCTGTTCTGGAACTCACTGTGTAGACTGGCCTTGAACTCACAGAGCTCCGCCTGCCTCTGCCTCCCAAGTGCTGGGACTAAAGGCGTGCGCCACCACGCCCGGCCCAATTACTTACATAATTTTTACTTTAAAGTTCTGCCTTAATTTCCTTATAATGATTCCTAACTCCAGAGTTGTTTTCAAACCCTTGAATAGTACCTGGCATATAATAGGTACCAAAATTACTTTTTACTCTTTATTTTGGTTATGTGTTGTGTAATGGCTAGTATACAGCTATGTAATCAGATAGAATCCAAATACTTAACCATTCAAAAGTAATCTTATTTTCCTGGTGTTCTTGTCTCCACCCACCTCCCCTGGGATCACAGCAGGTGCCGCTACACCTTGTCAAAAGTAATCTTGAGCACAAATTTTTACTTGTAAAATGAGAAAAATAAAATTGTGCCTTATTCTTAATGACTTGTAATAATGTTGTAGATTTTATTTTGTTTTGTTTTTGAGACAGGGTCTCACTATGTAGCCCTGGCTGACCTGGAACTTCCTTTGTAGACCAGTTCACCTCCGGCTAACTCAAAAAGCTCTGCCTCTCAAATGCTGGAATTAAAGGCATACACCACTATACTTGGCAGCTGATTGTAACAATGAAATAACCATATAATGTGCTTATAGTAGCTGGCACATAAATAAATATTTAAAAAATGCTAGCTATGGCTCTTGTGGCAAAGGGGCTAAATTAGTAACTTACATGAAGATCAGATCATATTTGGAAATGACTTTTTTTTTTTTTTAATCTTTTTGAAGCAGGGTCTCCTGTAGCCCCAGCTGTCCTGGAACTCACTATATAGACCAGGCTGGCTTTGATCTCACAGAAATCCGCCTGCCTCTGCCTCCCAAGTGCTGGGACTACAGGTGTGCGCCACCACACCTGGCTCGAAAATGATTTCTTTTAAAAAAGGAAAATTAGGGCCAGCAAGATGGCTTGCTCAGTAGGTAAAGGTGTTTGCTGGCGGGCCTGCCAACCTGAGTTTGATCTGGACCCACTTGGGACTGACTCCCAGAAGTTATCCTCTGACCTCCACATGCACAGAAGTATACACATGCACAACTAACCAGTGTAAAAAAATTTAAAGAAAAAAATAAGGTTTGCTGTCCCATCTCAACAGGTGGAATGCTAAGTGTACAGGAGTGAACACTGGACTTGACACTGGAAAACTTGAGTTTATGTCAGGGTTCTCTAGTAATGCCTTGGGCAAATCAGTTAGCCTTTGTAAGGCTGTTCCATCATCTTCTGGATTGGGATATAGACCCTACTGTGTTCTTTGAGAACTGTTGTCTAGTTAGATGATCTTTATGAATGTTTTTTCTTTGCAATTTTATTTTTATGTGTATGAATGTTTTGCCTGCATATATGTAAGTTCATCACATGCATGCCGGTGCCCTTGGACGTCAGAAGGCATCGGATGCCCTGGAACTGGAATTAAGGACTGGTGTAAGCTACCATGTAGATTCTGGGCTTGAAACCTGGGTCCTCTGGAAGACCAGAAGTGCTCTTAACCTCTAAGCCATCTCTAGCCTCTATGAAAGCATTTTGAAAAATATTTTATGTGTATGAGTATACTGCCTGCATGTATGTAAGTGCACTCCGGTGCCCTTCTTCTCTGTATCCTTCCAATGTTAGTGTGTGCGAGCACTGATGAATTTTTAAAAAGTATACATGAAATTATTTTTAGTTTATAGGAATGGTGAGGTTGTGAAATGGAAAACAATGAGAATTATTGGCACTTGAAGGATGTTAGAGTACTCAGACTAATAAGTTCTTTACCATGACAGTAAGTTTGAAGGAACTTATATCTCAAGGATGGACTTGATGGGGCACACCTTTGATCCCAGCACTTGGGAGGCAGAGTCAGGCAGATCTCTGAGGTCAAAGCCATCCTGGTCTACATAGTGAGTTCCAGACCAGCTGGGGCTACAAGGAGACCCTATCTCAAAACAAAAACAAAGAACTGATATCTCACCTTTTATTTGATCTTGTACTTCTAGAACACACAAGTGACAGAAGCCTGGAACAAGGTTGCGCATTCATTTAATTGCACGCCAATAGAAGGTGAGGCCTCAGATAACAGGGTTGAAGGTCTAACAGTGAGTGGCTTAGTAGGATCAAGGGTTTAAGGGTTTTGTTCCCTTAAAGATCCATCGTGGCTCTAGCTTATACTAAACCCGAAACCATTCAATGCTCTGTTTGAAAAGTTAAACATACTGTACCATCAAATTGCTTAGGATGTTGGATTTAGAAGCTCTTGGGATTCTGGGTAGCTGATACCATAGGCCTTATCCTGTCTACAGGTATGCTGTCACACCAGTTGAAGCAGCACGTCATCGATGGGGAGAAAACCATTATACAGAATCCCACAGACCAGCAGAAGTACGTGCCAACCCCATTCTTTGCCTTTCACCATACTGTACTAGTCAAGATTTTTCCATACCCCTAGCTTGATCATGATCTTCTACTCCAAACTATTTAAGGCTACTTATTACTGTTTTGTTGTTGTTGGTGGTGGTGTGTATTGTATCTGTGTTTGTTTTTTGTTAGGGTCTCACTATCTATGTAGCCCTGGGTGGCCTGGAACATGCAATGATCCTTCTATCTCTGCCTGCGAGTGGTGGGAGTACAGGTATGTGCCATCACATCTGGCTTTCTAATTACTCTTATGGTTCTCTTTCTGTTCCCTTTAGAAAGGACCATGAAAAAGCTGAATTTGAAGTACATGAAGTTTATGCGGTAGATGTCCTTGTCAGTTCAGGAGAAGGCAAGGTAATGACATACCAGAGTTAGCAGGGAAGGTGGCTGAGGTTGTGTTCACCAGACCAAATGTGACCAGATTTAACTCTTTCAGGCCAAGGATGCAGGACAGAGAACCACCATTTACAAACGAGACCCCTCTAAACAATATGGCCTGAAAATGAAAACTTCACGTGCCTTTTTCAGTGAGGTGGAAAGGCGTTTTGATGCTATGCCCTTTACTTTAAGGTACTGTACTTAAAAGCATGAACAGGACATGAAACCAGTCTGACTCAGTTTGTACACCCAGAAACATTTTTCCCTCCCTTGGCCTCCCTCCCTCTCCTCCTGCCCAGACTTGTAGCTCCTGCATGAATGCATGTCCTCTCTCTCTCCCCATCTCCTTAATGAATGTGATATAGAGGAGCAACCCCCAGCATAATTTCTGCTAGAGGGAAGAAGTGGTTTAAAAACATACTGGAGGGCTCAGCATTTGGGAGTACTTGCTGCTCTTCCAGAGGACCTGGATTCTCTTCCAGCATCCACATGACTAGCAACCGCCCTTAACGCCAATTCTAGGGAATCTGACACCTTCTGGCTTTCATGGACATTACATGCATACACTAACACACATAGAGGCAAAACACACATACACATAAAAAATTTAAATTTAATTTTAAAAACATGCAGGAGCTGGGTGTGGTGGTAGATGTTGTGATGCCAGCACTTTAGATGCTGAGGCAGGAAGAGCAAGACTTTAAGGGTAGCATGTGCTACATTTAGCAAGACCCTGCCTTAAAAAAACAGGGCTAGTGCTGTGGCTCAGCAGGTAAAGGTTATGCAAGCCAGCTCTGGCCTAAGTTCAATCTCCAAAACCTACACAGATGAAAGGAGAAAACCGACAAAATTGTCCTGATCTCTATGCATGTTCATGCACGCGCATATGCGCGCAGGTACACACACACACACACACACACACACACACACACACACAAAAAACAATAATAAAAGAACCAATTCTGTCTCCCTCTTCCCAGAGCGTTTGAAGATGAGAAGAAGGCTCGGATGGGTGTGGTAGAGTGTGCCAAACATGAGTTGCTACAACCATTTAATGTTCTCTATGAGAAGGAGGGTGAGTCCTAAGAAGAATTTCATTTTAGGTTGTGCCCTCAAATATATGCCACCCCTTTCTCTGTAACTTCATAAAGAACTGTAAGTGCACGAAAGGAACATTTTATTCAAATGCATCTTTGTTTCCCATAGGTGAATTTGTTGCCCAGTTTAAATTTACAGTTCTACTCATGCCCAATGGCCCCATGCGGATAACCAGTGGTCCCTTTGAGCCTGACCTCTACAAGTCTGAGCTGGAGGTCCAGGATGCAGAGCTAAAGGTTGGTGAGCATGTGGCACCTATCCTGTGAATGAAAGCTCTGAAGAATTGGGATACTAAGTGTAACATTGTGTTCATTTCACATTTCTCAGAATTTGTTGCCTTCTTTCTCTTTTCCAGGCTCTTCTTCAGAGTTCTGCAAGTCGAAAAACCCAGAAAAAGAAGAAAAAGAAGGTGTGTTATGATCATCTTCTGTCAGGAAACCCTGTCATTCTATGGGCTCAGCACACTCCTGTTGTACAACTCTACCTGAACCTTGTTGTTCTATTCTACCTTTCCTAGTGGTGGTAGGCTATGATCTCACCCTCTTAACCTCTGACCCAGAACATCAAGATATTTTTTATTTTAATGACAAAAGAGTTAGAAATTGGGCTGGAGAGTTGGCTCAGCGGTTAAGAGCACTGACTGCTCTTGCAGAGGACCTGGGTTCGATTCCCAGCACCCACATGGCGGCTATGAACTGCTTTAACTCCAGTTCCAAGGGAATCTGAAGCCCACTTCTGACCTCTGAGGCAATGTACAACATGGGTGCACTCACATACATGCAGGCAATACACTCATACACATAAAAACATTTTTTGTATTTATTTTTTGGTCTTTTTGAGATATCTCCCTGTAGCCCCGCCTGTCCTGGAACGCACTATGTAGACCAGGCTGGCCTTGAACTCACAAAGATCCACCTGCATCTTCCTCCTGAGTGCTGGGATTAAAGTTCTGTGCCACCATGCCCGGCTAAAATAAAAATAATTTAAAAAAAAAAAGATTTTTTAAAAAAGGAGTTAGAAATTGATGAGTCTTTTTTCCTCTCTGTTTGGTTTTAAAATGTAGGCCTCCAAGACTGCAGAGAATGCTACCAGTGGGGAAACACTAGAAGAGAATGAAGCTGGGGACTGAGGTGGGTCCCATATCCCCAGCTTGTCATTCCTGCCTCGTCCCCTTTCCCACCACACCCCAGGCTCTGAAGTGCAGTTCGTCTTCTCCACCCAAGACCATCAGCAGAGTGGGGCCTCCCTGCCCTCCCAGTCCCCCAGCCCACCCCTTTCCAGCAAAAAAAAAAAAAAAACAGCTCCAACTGACTCTGGTCGTGGGAGGCCAGGCTTCCCAGCCACCGAAAACTACTTCAAATAGAAAAAAAGAAATTGAATAATAAAATCAGGAGTCAAAATCCATCGTCTTCAGGCCCCTCTTTAAGCCTTTTCTACTCCTCTGCTTGGTCAAGGTTTGTAGCCCAACAACAGAACAGGGAGGAGCCTAAATTAGCCTCTACCACTAAAACCTCAGCTGAAATTTTTTATACCACTCTGATATCAGCATTTTCTCATCTTTTAGGGAGGGGGTGATTTTCTGTTTCCCACTGACCTCAAGTGTTTAATCTCCCCTCAAAAGACCTGTGTAGATTTTTTTATTCATGACTATTCCAGATTCCTCATATGATCTAGGGTATCTAGTTAGGCCCCTCCCATTTTCAGAAGCTCAAGTCTCCATCTGTGAAGAGATTCTTGTCTGTCAAATGGATCCTCATTTGTAAACCTTTTAAGTCATTTTTCTGCAGGATCCCTCCATCCCCCATTTTCACAAAGTTGTAAAGAAGTAAATCCATCTCAACTATGTCTGTCTTTGGAATAGTGGGTTTTCCCTCTTTCCATCTTAAAAGAACCTAAACTGGAAGTTTCATTGTGGTTTTTTTTTTTTTTTTTTGTTCCTTGTTTGAAATATTTGACCTCCCTCCCTTGAAAGAAAAACCAAGAACCAGAGGAGTAGACTGAAGAAACAACTGGCTTTCTGAAGCTGTGGACTTGGATTGGATAACTTGCTGGGGGTTTGTAGAGAAAGGTTATAAATTTCAATACCTCTGGCATGCTGTCCCAAGGAACCAAGGCTCCCACTAATTTATGAGGTTTTTAATGACATGGCATTAAAATAAACTTGGTTTTGCTCATAATGTTACGCCTTTGGCTTTTTGTTTTCCGGTTTGTTTTTTTCCTTTGGTCTTTTTGAGACAGGGTCTCCTTGTAGCCCAACTGGCCTGGATTTGCTATGGAGACCAGGCTGGCCTCGAACTCACAGAGATCCGCCTGCCTCTACCTCCTGAGTGTTGGAATTATAGGCAGGCACCACCATGCCCAGCTGTTTTCCTCTCTTTTTAATGGTGGTGGTGAGTGAGAACAAACCTGGGTCCTTAAACATTCCAAACAATTACTCTCATCACGGCTATATCTTCCACAGCCCTTCCCTGTTGCTCTTGAGGAAGTTGGGTAGGGTCATTAAAAACTCAAGAAAGGTATTGTCTGAAGCTACAGTACATAGCCTGGAATTTTGATAAGTACAAAAACACTGCTGACACTGGTTAGTATATAACGTGTAGGCTAACTGGGGCTACAGGGAAACCTTGTCTCAAAAAGACTATAAAAATGGCAAAAATTCGATCAAGTTTGTGGTTTTTTTGCCTTTTTGAGACGGTCTCCCTGTAGCCCCAGCTGTCCTGGAACTTGCTATGTAAACCAGGCTCGAACCTCAACAAAGATCCGCCCACCTCTGCCTCCCAACTGCTGGGATTAAAAGCATGCGCCACCACGCCCTGCAAGATTTTTTTAAAATCTTAATTCTGTGTCAAACTAGGTTTCAGTGCCAGTCTGAGTTTGGGCCATATTTGTCTTACATCTGAGTCAAAGCTGGAGATGTACTAAATGACATACATACAGTACAAAGTAGGTTTGGTTTTCCTGAGCTCTTGAGGTAGCCTTTATGGCCTTTATTGTCACACTCATGGTAAATAGTTCTCTGGCCTCAGCCCCTCCAGTGTTGGTATTCCAGATATATGGCAACATACCAGAATGGCTTAGTGGGGATGATTAAGGGAGGCTGTAACCACATGAGGACAGAGAAGATGTAAGAAACCTAAAACTTCCTCAAATTTTCTACAAATGTGAAACAAAAACCAGATTCCCTCATAGAGTTTATATAAACTTAATCCTGGTGGATTTGTAAAATAAATTTTGAGACACCTAGCCCAGGCTATTAAATAAGTGTTATGGTTTTTATTTTATTTTTAAACTGCTGGGGTTGTTATGGGCCAGATGATAAGTAGGCTTGCTTTGCATGCTATGAAGTCCTGAGTTGAATCCCCAGTACCACCTGTAATCTCAGCACTTGGGAAAAGTTCAGTCATTCTTAACCTACCTAGCAAATCTGAGACCAGCCTGGGACACAAGAGACTCAAAAATCAACCCTTCAAGAGGGGCCAGGAGGCTGAGGCAAGAGAATCTTGGAGTTCAGGCCAGTTTAATTTAGCCAACTCTTGTCTGATAGAAATCCCTGCCTGAAGGTTGTTCTCTGATCTCCACAGGTACAGATATACAATAAATAGATAAAACTTATGGGGAGGTGTGGTAGATTACTAGGATATTTGTGAGACCTTAGTTTTAACTCCCAATTCCACAGAAAATTAAAAGTTCAATAAATTTTGCTTTTAATTTCAGCACTTGGGAGACAGGCAGGCAGATCTCTGAGTTCAAGCCTGGTCTACACAGTGAGTTACAGGGAGACCCCGTCTCAAAAAGACAAAAAGAAAATTTAAGGGCCAGGCATCTTGGCACTTAGGAAGCAGAGGTAGGTGGATCTCTAAAATCAAGGACAACCTGGTTGGTCTAGTAGGCCAGCTAGGGCTACTAGGAGACCCTGTTTCAAAAACAAATGTTAAACTGGGTTTGGTAGCTCGGCCTTTAATCCCAGCACAGAGGCTTCCAGGCACAGGCTCATACAAACGTGCCTCACAACACATCTTCCGGGCGTGGTGGTGCACGCCTTTAATCCCAGCATTTGAAGGCAGAGGCTGGCGGATCTCTTGAGTTAGAGGCCAATCTGGTCTGAATAGCGAGACCCTGTGTCGAAAAACAACAAAAAACCCCACCGTGACGTCCTTTCGTTGCATGACAATTTTTCTAGCTTGCCACTTTATATGTCCCATGTCTGAAATTTTAGGACCTTTGAAGTTCTGAGACAGTATTTACAAGATAGTTTAGCTCGGAAAATAGCCAAAGCAATGAAAAATCAGGAATTCTAATACGGGGGCACACCTATTCGTAATAACATGGAGGTATTTACCAAGAAACTGCAAATCCCAAAAAGCAGTGAGGGGAAGTACGGAAGTCATTGTCAAAATCCGCGCATAATGGAAATAGGTGTTCAGGCTGAAGTAATACGACGTCCTTATAACTGACCAAAGAGAAGGTGGGCCCCAATAACTAGAGCTCAAAACATTGTTTCCTAGTAGCCGGAAGTCACCGCTACTCGCTTGAGCAGCCCCGCCCCTAGGGAGGGAGGGCTAAGAGGAAGTGACGACGCTGAGCGCATCATTAAATAGCAATAGGAGGAACGCCGCGCTCTCTCGGCCCTAGCGCCATCTTCCTTGGTGAGTTTTAGTGTTCCCTGCGTCGCGGTCGGAGCACAATCCGTTGACATCTGCCCTCCACATTTGCGTCTTCACAACTAACTTAACGGTAACCTCTTTCTCTTTCCCCGCAGAAACTCCTGCGCTATGAGAGCGAAGGTGAGTGGTTCTTGAGTGGTGAGCTTGGGAAGGAGGCGGCGGCGATGCGGGCTAAAAGCCCGCCATGGTTCCGCGACCCCTGACTCCCGCAGGTGCTCGAGTGGAGTACTTAGGGACGGTCAGCATGGTTTAGTGGAGAAGCGGAGGAGGCCGCGCTCGAACCCTGGAGGGGAGAGGGAGAGGATGGGATTGGGAAAACGGAATAGGGGCGATGGCCCCAAAACGTGTTGTTGCTAACGCTAATCTATCTTAATTTTCTTGAAATTCTCACGTGATCGGGTCGGTAGTGGAGGAAGAAACGAATGCGCAGGTATGTTTAAGGTTGCCCGCGCAGGTGGGTGGTGGTGGTACACCTTGGAAAAAGCCGGGAAGTGGTGATCGAAGCAGGAAGGCACGAAACGGTAGGACCGTAGTGCACAATCCGTCACGGTGCGGAGGGCAAACAGCTGTTGTGTGCTTTCCAGGCTGAAGCGCAAGAGAAGAAAGATGAGGCAGAGGTCCAAGTAAAAGGCTGTGCACGCACGGAAGCCGTGGGAGCAGATGCATGGAGTGCCGGAGCCCGGGACGCTGGTGCACACTGTCGACTGGGCTGCTGGCGAGAATTCGTCTCGATGCACCTGTAACTTCATCGATCGTCAAGACCACGGCCCTTCGTACCACCCAAGCAAGCAGTCCCTGCGGCCCTCCGCCCTGGACCTGTGGCATTCTGGACTAGTTCTGTTCTCACTTATGGCGGAGTGTAACCGTGTACAATAAATCATCCCTTTTGCTGTCTCAGCTGAAGAAGCAAATCGCAGTCTGTTCGGTGTTTCTTTCCAGCTGCAGTGGGTGGGGAGTCCCGTCGGTCTGGTTTGATCCGTGCTATGGAGGATGTCAACCCGCGTGGGCAGTAGCTTGGGTGGGTCTGGCCCGAGTTGGCTGTGGTCGCCAGATTTGTTCCTAGGTTCGCGCGCTATGCGCACCGCCCCTACCAATTTTGCAGTCCACGACGTAAAGGTTACGCTGCAGGGTTTTTAGATACGGTTGGGTAGTGTTGCCATGGCGACGCGCGAGGCTTGCTGGGAGCTTCCTGCTGCTACTCGCACGCCCCGTGCACCATAGAGTGTGGTTCCGGGTCTGGTTGCTAGAGCGTCCCTTCCGCAGGAAGCGGAAGACTGATAGGGTGGGCGGCCCTTTGTCGAAGCTAGAGGACCGGCAGGCGGCAGCAGCAACTACGGCGGCGGCGGCAGGTGAGGGAGGCGGGAGACTTAGGTGGAGGCCGCGCCCGGAGGGGAGGAGTCGGGGCTGGCTCCGCGGCCGGGCTCTGCCGGTCCACGCGAGGCCCCCAGGGCGGACCTAGCTCGCCTCACTCCCTGGACAGAGCCCCTTTTCTGACTGACCCCGCCGGGCGAGCAAACGCCAGCTCCGTGACGTCACAGCCCTGCCCATCCCCTCAGCCTAATGTCACCCGGTCCCCCTCGGCGCTCCGGGGGTGCTGCCGGGGCGTCCTATCCGCCTGGTCCGCAGCCGACTGCCGGCGCCGCTGCGCGGAGCCTGCGAGCTGGACTTGGAGGGAAACTCCCAGGACTTTTCGAGAACTCTAGGGTGCCGGGAGCCGTCGTAATCACCGCCCCCAGTTCTAATCTCGCCATCCCACTGCACTGTCAGATGTTGCCCTTGTCCGGCTTTCGGGTCGGCAATCCGAACCCCGACCCTTGGTCGGACTCTGATCCCTGCATCCTCCTTCATCCCTCGTTCACGGAGAACTGGGTTTTCAGCACCCTGTCCCAGCCTTTACGGGTTTGTCCTGACCGTTTCTTATCCTTGTTAATGGGGACTTCTCTCTTTGACAGGTGAAGTTCATTTTAATTTAAGGGAATCTTGAAAGCCGCAGAGCGCTGCCGTTTTGTCAGAATTCATTCCTATTTATGAAAACAACCCTCTATTCCTTCTTCCACCAAGTCTCTGGTTTTTGTTTTGTTTCTTGTTCAGAACCCAGCAGTGATGTGGAGGTGGAGACCCACAGGAGCCCCGGACTTCACCTGAGCTACCTCAGGTATCAATTCTGGGAGAATTCGGTGGGGAACAGTATCATAGTCAATTATCTGCTTACGGTGGGATTTGCATCTCCTTCAGGTTTTGATAGATGGCATTTATTATTCACCTGGTCATTTTAGTAAAAGTTCATCACCTCTTTCCCACGTGTTTATTTCATTCTGGGCCTGCTCCTTTCTCGTGTACAGATTCTTGGTGTTCCTCAGACCTCTGATCTGGTCACTCATGTTAGAGAAATCTAAAGGCAAAGTCAAGGCAATGGGGTGTGGAGTGGGATAGGTCAGTGCCTTGGAAATGGGGAAAGATATTCTTATGCCTGAAGGGAAACAGTAAACTTTTCCTACTTGAACGGCAGGGGGAGCCTGAACACTACTTAAAAAAACCTGTGGGATATCAGACACGTGGTAGCAGGGACTCCTGGTCTTGCTGGGGTGGAGAGAAGGGAGGGCTAGAATTAGGGCTGTGGACTGACTGACATGCCAGAGCTCTCTTGGGAAACAGGAGACTTAAAAAGCTTTTATAGAGTCTATAAATAAAGATCTTTATGAGGTGCGGAGTAGTGTGGTTTGATACTAGTGGGATCTTCTCATGGAGAGGTGGGTGAGAGTGAGGAAAGGTCAGTGTTCCTATAAAATCAACTCCCTCCCACCTTGATCTTTCCACAGTTTTGTCCTGAGGAAGTAGAGATTCCATCTTAGAATTTCTTTCCTTGAAGTGGAGGGGTTTGAGTGTGGTATGGGCTAAGAGAAAATACCAAATATCGGGTTTAAAGACCAGCAAGCTGGTGACACTAATACATAGAAACCTTGGCTAAAGTCCCATGGGAGAGAGATTAGGGAAATTTTATCACTGGTGTGTAGCCCTTTAGCCACAAGTTGTCAGAGCTAAGTAGCTCATCTTCGAGCACTTTTCCCAGCCTGCTCACATACCAACACACCAGTTTTTATTTCTCTTCCACACTTCAATAAGAAGGGA
Organism: Nannospalax galili; assembly: GCF_000622305.1. Lineage (NCBI taxonomy): Eukaryota > Metazoa > Chordata > Mammalia > Rodentia > Spalacidae > Nannospalax > Nannospalax galili. Next base: position 197,111 of record NW_008351698.1, read on the forward strand.
AGGTAAAAATCTATCACTGTGCTCTCCCTGCCCCCTCCTTGGCTGATCATCATTAGTAAGATGCAGTGGCTTCATCCCAACTCCCCTCCTCCGTTAGCCAGGCAAGTGTGAATCACCCTGACCAAGACCAGGTGCACAAAGGCGTGGGCGGGACTTCTGGCAAGGCAGTCAGTGTAGCTAGAATTCTCTTCCCTCAGATCCATCTCCAAAGTCATAGCCCCACAGGACTGCCCGCTGTATAGTCAAGAACAGTGGGATCTCTCTGGAGGACTCCTGTTTGACCCAGTTCTTTTCTTTAGCAGTCACCAAGGGTGGCAAGAAAAAGAAGAAAGCCCTGAGTTGGGGACCAGGATGCCTGACCGGGACAACTATGCCAACGGCACTGGGAACAGCGGTGGAGGCCCTGGAGGTGGTGGCAGTGAGGAGGCCAGTGGGACGGGGACAGGCAGTGGGGGGGCCACCTCAGATGCCATCTGTAGAGACTTCCTGAGGAATGTGTGCAAGCGAGGCAAGCGTTGTCGATACCGCCACCCAGACATGAGCGAAGTATCTAACTTGGGAGTGAGCAAAAATGAATTTATCTTCTGCCATGACTTCCAGAACAAGGAGTGTAGCCGCCCAAACTGCCGTTTCATCCATGGCTCAAAGGAGGATGAGGATGGCTATAAGAAGACAGGAGAGCTTCCTCCGCGACTGAAGCAAAAAGTGGCAGCTGGGTTGGGTCTTTCACCCGCCGACCTACCCAATGGCAAGGAAGAGGTCCCTATTTGCCGTGACTTCCTCAAAGGTGACTGTCAGAGAGGAAGCAAGTGCAAGTTCCGTCACCTTCAACGAGATTTTGAGTTTGATGCTCGAGGTGGAGGAGGCACTGGAGGTGGGGGCTCAACAGGCTCCGTTCCCCCAGGACGACGCCATGATCTCTATGATATCTATGACCTTCCTGACAGGGGTTTTGAGGACCATGAACCAGGCCCCAAGCGCCGGCGAGGTGGATGCTGCCCTCCTGATGGCCCCCATTTTGAGTCCTATGAATATAACTTGGCTCCGCCCCGAGGGGTAGAATGCAGACTGCTAGAGGAGGAGAATGCCATGCTCAGGAAACGTGTGGAGGAGCTAAAGAAGCAGGTCAGCAACTTGCTGGCCACCAATGAGGTACTTCTGGAACAAAATGCCCAATTCCGAAATCAGGCCAAGGTCATGACCCTGAGCTCCACTGCACCAGCAACTGAGCAAACTCTGGCCCCCACTGTGGGCACTGTCGCCACCTTTAACCATGGCATTGCCCAGACTCACACTACTCTCAGCAGCCAGGCCCTACAGCCTCGTCCTGTGTCCCAGCAAGAACTTGTGGCCCCTGCAGGTGCTCCAGCTGCTCCCCCAACTAATGCTGCACCTCCTGCAGCTCCACCGCCCCCACCCCCACACTTGAACCCAGAGATCACGCCACTGTCAGCTGCTCTGGCTCAAACAATTGCCCAGGGGATGGCACCTCCACCTGTCTCCATGGCCCCTGTAGCTGTGTCTGTGGCTCCCGTAGCTCCTGTGGCTGTGTCGATGGCGCAGCCCTTGGCAGGAATCACAATGAGCCACACTACCACTCCCATGGTGACTTACCCCATTGCTTCCCAGAGCATGCGCATCACAGCCATGCCACACTGAAGGGGCTAATGGATGATCCCCTGGTATGGCCTCTCCTGGCTGGGAACAAAGCGCCCTCCCCACTTGCCTAGCCCTCCCAGACTCTGTCCAAAGGGCCCCCTCAGGAACGAGGACAAGAGACTATAAGGAACGTACTTCCTAGGAGCTTTTCCTGAGGCAAGTTGGGTTGGTGTGTTCTCTTATCTCCCCTTTAAGAGGGTCTTGTCCTTCCTTCAGGCCTCGCTCAGTGGAGCCTTACACAGGAGATCAGACTGAAGCCAGCAGACAGAAAGGACTAAGGGGCTGTGTTCTCTAATAGGAAGATGGGGCCATCCCTGATCTTGTCTTCACTTGTGAGCAACACAGGTTCCAGCACTGCACTGGTTTGGGAAGAAAAAGATACCCCACCAGAGGGAGAGCCAGGAAAGACTGGGAAGTGGATGGTCAGGAGAGAAGGCCTTATGCGAGTTTTCAGATGATTTGGGGCCCAGCTGGATTGGATAAAACAGGAATTGCTCCTGGGCCCCTGGGAAGGCCAGGACCATAGTACTCCAACCCAAAGACCAGGGGAGCATTCACTTACCTAGCTTGGCCTGGAAATCTGTAGGGCAGGGCCCACTACTTTCCAAAGAAATAAAAGATTATTTTTTACAAATGAAGAAAGTGAAAATTTGCTTAGGGTATTCTTTGTGGAAAATGGGAATATAAAGTTGATCTCATGCTGACAATAGGGTGAAGACCTCTCATAGCTTGGGTGAGTTGGGTGGATGCCAGTGATAAAGGGTAGAGACTTAAAATGATCAGATGGGGCCTTGGGGAAGGCACTTTGTGGGATAAATGAATTGGAGCCACCTAGTCTAGTTTAAAAATAGTCCCATCTGCTTCTGGTCTCTGTCTGCATGTGCTGTTCCCAGGTTGCCTTAGTAACCAGGGCTTTTAGGGTCATTTAGGGGGGCAGGTAGTAAAGAGGGTTATGTGCTGAGAAATGAGGCTGGAGTGTTATGGCGTTGACAGATACTTCCTTATTCAAACAGAGCAGGCCAGGTGGTGTTGCCTCTCCCAGTTGTTGATGGCAGTTTATGTCCCGAGCCAGCCCTTCTTCAGGGCCAGTGCTTGAAGCCATCCAGGCTTAAGTGCAAGGAGAAGGCAGATGTGGTAGCACACCTGTAATCCCAGCACTAGGGAAGTGGCTGGGGTGGGAGTGGGGGTGGTCAGAAATTCAAGGTTAGCTCCAGCTACAGTAGGAGTTTGAGGCCAGTTTGGGTTTTTATGAGACCTTGTCTCAAAAAAAAAAAAGGAAGTTCCAGGAACACAAATCTAGGTTTAATCCCTTTCTTTGTCTCTACATAGGACCAGAGGTTTTAAGCCAGTCAAGGATCATTAAGGCCTGGGCCTCAAGCACAAAATTTTGGTTCCTCCTCAGTTTATGGCTAATGTAGGATAAATTATTCAGGTGTCTAAAGGGGCAGCAGTTTGGTTTAGAATGTGGTACTGAGCTGTTTGCTCCAGTTATCAGTCTCTTGGTTCTCTTGCCTGGTTGGTCACTCAGGTTCCACACCTGGGATTATAGACGGGGCACTAGATACATGGCCATTCACCAAAAAGGAATTAAAACAACATCAGAAAAACAAAATGGAGGCTGTCACATGCCTATAGTTCCAACCACTTGGGAGGCTGGAAAGAGGAACACTTGAACCCAGGACTTGGAGACCAGTGTTAGCAACACAGGGATGTTTCGATCTCAAAAAAGGGAATGCCATTTCTCCAGCCCAGTGGTACACACCATTAATCTCAGCATCTATGGGGCAGAAGGAGATGGATCTCTTTTAAGTTCAAGACCAGTCTGGTCTACATAGCAAATTGCATTCTAACAGGACCACACTTAAAAAGTGGGTAAATTGGGCCTGTGAAATGGCTCAGCGGGTAAACAGCTGCCACCAAGCCTGATGACCTGTGATAGAACAGGACCAACTCCCTCAAGTTGTCCCCTAACCAGGAGCCATGGTATGTACAAGCCCACACAAATACACATGCATGTAAAATAAAAATTTTTTTAGGGCCGGGTGTGGTGGCGCATGCCTGTAGTCCCAGCACTTGGGATGCAGAGGCAGGCGGATCTCTGTGAGATCCGTGAGAACAGCTGGGGCTACAGGGAGACCCTGTCTCAAAACTACTGAAAAAAATATTTTTTTTAAAGGCGGGGTGGGGGGGGGAAGCTGGAGAGATGGCTCAGTGGTTAAAAACACTGTTCTTGGAGAAGACCTGGGTTCAAATCCCAGCACCCACATGGCAACTAACAATTGTCTGTAACTCCAGTTCCAGGGGATCTGATGGCCTCTTCTGTCCTCCTTGGGCATTGCATGAAACAGGTGCACTTACCTACATGCAGGCAATACACACACATAAGAATAATAAAATATTTTTTTTAAAAAAAGGGGTAAAATGTTGCTTATGGGTTTTAGAAACATCTTGATAATGTTTGCTTTATGGCACAATTCTGGATATTAAAGATGGTTTATGAGCAGAGGAATGTGATTACAGATACCAATATAAATTCTCAAATTCTACCTTTGTTTTTTTTTTTTTTAAGCCAGGTATCTATAATGAAGTGAATTTAGCAACTGTGGATATTAGATAGCTTATATTAATGCACTGTGGCTAAAGATAACCAGGATTATATCTGTAGTTGGCAAGGTGAGTTTAATGTTCATTGCAGTGGAGGGGAGAGCATACCATTGGGATTCTGAGTGTATCTCAGCACAAAAGTGTCAGAACTTATACAGGGAGCCGGAGATGGCTCAGCACTTAAGAATACTGGTTGCTCTTGCAGAGGACCTGGGTTTGGTTCCCAGCACCCACATGATGGCTAACAACTGTCCATAACTGCAGTTCCAGGGGATTTGAGGTGCTCTTCTGACCTCCGTGGGCACTGTGTACACATGGTATACTTATGTACATGCAGGCAAAAAGTCATACACATAAAATGAAATTTTAAAAAACGTTATTAAAACTGTAGGTCTGGGGCTGGAGAGATGGCTCAGCAGTTAAGAACACAGGTTGTTCTTGCAGAAGACCCAGGTTGAAATCCCAGCACCCATATGGCAGCTAACAACTGTTACTCCAGTCCAGAGGAATGTGACAGCCTCCTCTGACCATCGTGGGCATTGCACGATACAGGTGCACCTACCTACATGCAGGCAATACACATGCATAAAATAAAAAAATAAAATATTTTTTTAAAATGTAGGGCAGATCTCTGTGAGTCCGAGGCCAGCCTGGTCTACATAGCAAGTTCCAGGTCAGCTGGGGGTACAGGGAAACCCTGTCTCAAATAGACCACAAAAAAAAAAATATATATATATATATATATATTCTCCAATTTAAGGGCTAAGGGTCAAGTTCATAGAGTGCTTGCTGGCATGGGTAAGGATCTGGATTCAAACTCAACATTGAAATAGAAGGGAAAAATTTTTGTCAGCACTAACACAAGGAGCTACTAAGTAAAAAAGTGTTCATGATTTGGATTGATTAAAACACTACATCTGGGCTGGAGAGATGGATCAGTGGTTAAAAATACTTGCTGCTCTTACAGAAGACCCAGGTTCATTTTCCAGGACTCACATGGTGGCTAACAACTATCCATAACGCTAGTTCCAGGGAATTCAACACCACCTTCTGGCCTCTGCAGGCATTGTATGACAGGCGTGCACTTACGTATATATAGGCAAAACATTTATACACATAATAAATAATTTTTAAAAACTGCATCTGCCAAACATCAGGGTGCATATACCTGTAAACTCAGCACTTGAGAGGTGAAGGAAGGAGGATCAAGAGTTCAAGACCAGGACTGGAGAGATGGCTCAGTGGTTAAGGGCACTGCTGCTCTTCCAGAGGGCATAGGTTTGATTCCCAGCACCCACATGGCAGCTATCATACTTACCTCCAATTCTAGAGGGCCCAACACCCTCTCCTGGTCTCTGAGGGCACTGAATGACATGGGTGCACTTACATTCAGGCAAAACTCTCGTAAAACAAAAATTTTAAAGTTTTTTTTTGGTCTTTTTGAGACGGTCTCCCTGTAGCCCCAGCTGTCCTGGAACTCACTATTTAGACCAGGCTGGCCTTGAACTCACAGAGATCCACCTGCCTCTGCCTCCCGAGTGCTGGGATTAAAGGCGTGCACCACCACACCCAGCTAAAAACTCTTTTAAAAAGAGTTCAAACCAGTTGTACTGGCCCACTACATATTTGAAGAGGCAGAGGCAGGAGGATCATGAGTTTAAGTCCAGTCTGGGCTACATATTTAATAAAACTGGGGAAGTGTATAACAAGCCACAACCTTAGTTGAGGAACTATTGGCAGCTGACCACTGCTGGGTGAGGGAGAGTGAATCTTCTTTAAGGAAGTGATACTAGATAGGCTGCCCAGGCTCCAGTGAATGCACTCACACCTAGGGACACCTGGGGACACAAACTTGACTCAGTAGGCCTTAACATATATGACAGAATGCATGAAATATGGTGGGGGGGGCCTGTGGGGGGATGCAGATAGGGGAGAGATCTAAATATGATTAAGGTGTATCTCATGAAAAGCATAAAAATTCAATTAAAAATATTTTTTTAAAAAGTTCAAGTCCAGCCAGCCGTGGTGGTGCAAGACTTTAATCCCAGCACTCGGGAGGCAGAGGCAGGCGGATCTCTTGAGTTCAAGGCCAGCCTGGTCTACATAGTGAGTTCCAGGACAGCTGGGGCTACAGGGATACCCTATCTCAAAAAGACCAAAAAAAAAGGGGCTGCCAAGAGGGTTCAGTGGATGAAGGGCCTTGCTCCCAAGCCTGGCAACATGAGTTCAAGCCCTGGCACACACATTGTGGGAAGAAAAGAACCAACTCCCCAAAATTGTCCTATGTCTTCCACATGTATATGGCCACCAGGCATGCACATGACACATACACACTGATATACATAAAATAAATATTGAATACACACACACACACATACACACACCAACAAGTTCAGCAGGTTAAGGCACTGCTACCAACCTGGTGACCTGATGACCTGAGTTCAGTCCCCAGGATCCACATGGTGGAAGGAGAGAACTGATTCCTGCAAGTTGTCCTCTGACTTCCAACAAATGTACCATAGCATGGGCACACTCACACCCACAAAATACCAGTTCCAGGGAATCCAAAACCCTCTTCTGACCTCCTTGAGTACTACATGGTGGACTTACATGCAGGCAATACACTCATACACATAAAAATAATAAAATATTGTCCAGGTGTGGTGGCACATGCCTTTAATCCCAGCATTCCTGAGGCAGAGGCAGGCGGATCTCTGTGAGTTCAAGGCCAGCCTGGTCTACATAGTGAGCTCCAGGACACCTGAGCTATCTCTCCAGGCCCTGCTTTTCAATTTTTACTAAGCATACTTTAAGGTTTTTTTTTTTTTTTTTCGGTCTTTTTTTGTAACACAGGGTCTCCCTGTAGCCCCAGCTGGCCTGGAACTCACTATGTAGACCAGGCTGGCCTTGAACTCATAGAAATCTGCCTACCTTTGCCTCCCAAGTGCTGTGACTACAGGCATGTGCCACCAAGCCCAGTCAAAATTTTATTTATTTTTATGTGTATAAGTGTTTTTCTGCATGTATGTACATGTCCCACATGTGTGCAATGCCCACAGAGTTCAGAAGAGGGTGTCAGAGAACTCTGGAACTGGAGTTATAGATGGTTGTGAGCCATTATGTGCTGGGAACCAAACCCAGATCCTCTGCAAGAGCAGCAAGTGCTCTTAACCACTAAGCCATTTCTCTAGCCCTTCTAAATGTAATTTTAATCATTTTTAAAAAGCAGTTATGAAGATATCTATTGGATTTCCCTTTAGCCTCCAATCAGCGTTGGAGAGATGGCTCAGCAGTTAAGAGTGCTTGAAGAAGACCCAAGTTCAGTTTCCAGCAACCCAAGTCAGGTATAACTTCAGCTCCCCTCTGACACCCTCTTTGACCTCTGTGCTCACATGCACATATATACACAGAGACACAGAATTGGAAGTAAAAGAGATTTATTTATTTACTTTCTTATGTCTGTGTGGTATGTACACTTGCATGTGTGCACTAATGTACACACATGGAGACCAGGATGGGATATCAGGTGTTCTCTATTACTCGGGCCAGAAGATGTCACCCTCCTCTATCACTCTTTGCCTATTCCTTCGAGGCAGGGTCTTTCCTTGAATCTGGGGCTCACATTTTTGTGGTTAGGCTGTAAGCTAGCAAGCCCCACTGAGCCTCCTGTCTCTGGCCCCTTGGAGCTGGGTTAACACGTATGTGCAGGCACCCAGCTTATCTGTTATCTGGATGTTGTGATCTGAACTCTGGTCCTCACAATTGTGCAGTAAGTGTTCAACCACTGAGCCATCTCTCCACTTTCCTAGATGTAGGTTTTTAAAGATCACTGACAAACCAGAAGGATAAATGAAAAAAAAAAAAGCCAAGCTAACTAAACAATCATCAAATAATCTGTAAGAGAAGGCTGAAGGGAAATCCAACAGATGTCTTCATTTGTTTGAAAGGTTACCTAGCCAGTCATGGTGGTGTACACATATAATCAGAGTTACTCAGGAGGTTGAGGCAGGAGGACTGTCAAATTGGAGGTCAGCCTGGAAAACTTGTCTCAAAATAAAAATAAAAAACAGAATAGGGACTGGTCATGGTGGTACACACCTTTAATTCCAGCATTCAGGAGGCAGAGGCAGGCAGATCTCTGTGAGTTAGACTAGTTTAGTCTACATAGTGAGTTCTAGGACAACCAGGGCTACATAGTGAAATCCTGTCTCAAAAAAATAAATAAAGGAAAAAGTGGGGGTCTGAACAGATGGCTCAGCAGTTAAGAACACTTACTACTTTTCCAGAGGACCCGAGTTCAGTTCCCAGCACCTACAGGGCAGCTAACATCTGTCCTTAACTCCAGTTCCAGGGGCTCTCAAATCCTTTTCTGGCCTCCATGGGCACCAGGCACACATGTGGTGCACTTACAATACATGCAGTCAAAACACTGATACACATAAATAAAAGAAAAAAAAGAAAAAAAGATACACATTAAAAAAGGGGGGGGGCTGGAGAGATGGCTCAACAGTTGGGAACACTGACTGTTCTTACAGAAGACCTGAATTTGAATCCCAGCACCCACATGGCAGCTAACAACTGTCTGTAACTCCAGTCCCAGGGGAGCCGACAGCCACTTACCTACATGCAGGCAATACATGCATACACATAAAATAAAAATAAATATAACTGGACATGGTGACATACACCTTTAATCCAAGCACTCGGGAGGCAGAGGCAGGCGGATCTCTGGGAGTTCGAGGCCAGCCTGGTCTCCATAGCGAATCCAGGCCAGCGGGGGCTAGAGGGAGACCCTGTCTCAAAAAGACCAAATAGCAGTTAAGAGCACTAACTGCTCTTGCAGAGGACCCATGTTCAATTCCCAGCACCCACATGGTGGCTAAAAACCAACCTTAACTCCAGTTCCAGAGGAATCCGAAGCCCTCTTCTGACCTCCATGGCATTGCACTACATGGGCACACTCACATACATGCAAGCAATACACTCATACACATTAAAAAAATTTTTTTAAAGGGGCTGGAGAGATGGCCCAGCAGCATTGGCTGCTCTTGCAGAGGACTTGGGTTTGGTTCCCACATGGCAGCTAAAAACTGTCTCTATAACTTCCAGGGGATCTGATGCCATCTTCTGACCTCTATGGGCATTGCACAACATGGGTGCACTTACATACATGCAGGCAATACACTCATACAAAATATTTCTTTTAAAGAAAAAGAGCATGATACCATGCCCCCCCACACCAACTCAAGTGCTGTCTAGGGATAAGAGTCCTTTTGTTCTTCACTGTTCCAAGGAGCAGAATTGGGGGAAACATCCAGAAATCATGGAGAGGTTCATTGTTTGTATAAATGTAAGGAAGATCTTCTAGAAAACTGTCCTTGTCATTCCTCAGGGTATACTGGGATGCCTGAGGGTGGGAAGCGGAAGGAAGTGAGCCTTCTCTCAGGTCCTTTGAAGCCCTAAGACTTAATGACTCACATTTCTAGTCAGCTGCATGTAGGGGAGGGAGATTTAGGCAGCTGAATGGATTGTGCAGTGGATGGGACTGGGGATGTTGGGTGGGAAGGCAGAATCTCTAACCCATTGAGGCCGGTGATAAGGAAGTCCAGGTTGCCCAGGATCTTGGTGCAGTTCACAAATCCATCGATGTTGCTCGAGTCCACAGTCTGGAAGCGGCTCCCAGAGCCTGTCCCCTCACAGGCTACAAACACAAAAGATGTGCGAGGATCACACAAAGCTCTGGATTCAATTCAGTACTGAGAAAAAAAAATGGGTGGGGTGGGGGCTGCCCATTCAGGAAGGTCTGTGTTGTTGCACATGGACATGGAGTTCTAGAATGACACCAAATGTTTATCTAGTGTCATATAAGGACAGTGTAGTACCTGGTTGTTCACATACAGTACTTCACTGACGTGGTACTGCTCTACTTATTTTGTTGGTTTGATATTTTTATTCTGCCTCGAGTTTATTTGTAGAAACAGCACAGGACTCTAGCCATATGCTAACAGTGCATGTTGGGGGCTGGGGATCCTCACTAGTCCATCTTCACATTGGCAGTTAGGGGTCTGGGCACCTTTGGGAACCTGGGAAGAAGCTGATGCCTAGGCCTGAGTCAGATCTGCAGCCTTGGCCTTGCTTTGGGTCTTGGCCTGTGGTCGGCAGAGCCTGCATCTGCTGTACATGTAGCCATGCACTGACTCTCAAGTTGCCCACTATTTGTATCTTCCAGAACTTTCTTGTGCATCTTGGAAAAACACGTGTTCCTCGGGAGCTTGGTGTTGACTGCCTTAAGAGAGTCATATTATAGGGCTGGGCGTGGTAGCGCACACCTTTAATCCCAGCAGTCGGGAGGCAGAGGCAGGCGGATCTCTGTGAGTTCAAAAAATTTTATTTTTTTTTATGTGTATGAATGTTTTGCTTGTGTTTATGTTAGTGCACCCATGTCATGAAATGCTCATGGTGGTCAGAAAGTGTCGGGTCTCCTGGAACTGGAGTTCTGAATGGTTGTTAGTTGCTATGTAGGTGCTGGGTACTGAACCCAGATCCTCTGAAGAGTAGCCAGTGCTCTTAACCTTGAGCCATCTCTCCAGCCCCAATTTTTTAATTAATTAATTTATTTATTTATTATTTTTTATTTTTTGGTCTTTTTGAGACAGGGTTTTTTGAGACAGGATCTCTCTGTAGACTCAGCTGTCCTGGAACTCACCATGTAGACCAGGCTGGCCTTGAACTCACAGAGATCCTCGTCTCTGCCTCCCAAGTGCTAGGATTAAAGGCATGCGCCACCACGCCGGGCCAAGTTTGTGTATTTGAATCAGCTTAGGACTCCAGACTTTGGACCAAGAAGCCTTTGTGAGGGAACCGACACTGATTCTAGCCACTCCAACAGCTATCAAAGTGCCTGAAAACACTCTGGCTGGCCAGAAACTTGCTATGTAAATTGGGCTGGCCTTGAACTCACAGAGATCTGCCTGCTTCTACCTCCCAAGTGCTAAGATCTTTTTTTTTGGTCCTTTTTTGAGACAGGGTCTCTCTGTAGCCCCAGCTGGCCTGGAACTCACTATGTAGACCAGGCTGGCCTTGAACTCACAGAGATCTGCCTGCCTCTGCCTCCTGAGACTACAGGCCTGCGCCACCATGCCGGGCTAGTAACTTTTGAGGAAAATACAGAAGAATGTTTCCTCAAATCTTTTCACTCTCTTCATCTTCCTAAGCAAAATACCAGCTCTGACCCTCTGCTTCCCCTAGGAGGCAATTATAGTTTACAAATATGAATACAAATCCATGCTCAAGCCTCACCCTGCCCTCTAAGACACTGCCTCTAACAAATGGACCACTTACTGCTTACCACCACAAGGTGGCGTGTGGGGAGCAAGGCTGTCAAAGGGTGGAGCCCCACCTTGCTGGTTTGTGCTGTTAACTGCACTACAGGTGATCCTGTGGCTCCTGGGTCCCACCTGTGACAAAACCTTTCTGAAATGTTTTGCCCATCTCTTAAATAAGAGAGTCTCATGATGTGGAGGGTGAGGAAGAGGAAGTTAGGAAGGAGACTCCAGAGGTCACCCTATTTTTCAGACCTGGGAACTTCCTCCTTAGCTCAGTGTTTTACAAGTTTCAGTTCATAGAGGGCCCTCGAAGGAGGTCCATCCTTCTGCAGATGTAGCTCTAGCAATCAGATCATCTATCTCCCTTGCAACCTCTTTGTTTCCGTTTTCTGCCTGCTTACTTCTGGGAAGATGGAGAGCACCGGCACGAGATAGAAAATTGTTCCTTACACAATTCTGCAATGAAGCTGAATGAAGCAGTCTAGACAGTGTTAGACCCAGGGAAGTAGAGTAATGAAAGTAAATCATAAGACTACTTTCTGGTGCAGTATATAAGATGAGTCTTGTCGCATTATTATTCTGCCTGGTTGTAGCAGGGGAAGTTGGGTTGACTACTGGGAGAGATTAAATCTGTAGCTGGTAATTTTATCTGGCTTTGCATCAGGCTGTATTTTTTTTTTTTAGTTTTTACAAAAACTTTATTGAGAATTTCATACATGCATATAAATACATGCCCACTCCCTCCCCTCCAGCATTACCCCCTCTGAAGAGGTAACCCTAACATCTTTTAAGGGTTAGATACAAGCTCCCAAATACTTTTGACATTTTTGGCCTTGGAACAGAGTATGCTGCTAACAGGCCCAAGGACATTTTGACTTTTAGTCAAAAACTGGCTACATTTCTTTGGGGTCTTTTTACCCTAACTGCCTAGCCAATTCCTAACTCCTTATCATGTCATCTTCTGAAGGGGTTACCCAAGTTGCCAATAGGGACTAGGGATGCTGACCACTCTGGCTTCTTCCATGCTGAAAAGGGATGCAGAGTGAGGCAGTTGGAGTACCCCTTCAGTGGGTCTATCTAAAAGACTCCCAAATTGCATAACTCTTGTCTCTAAGGGGAGAAGAAAGCCCTTGAATCATGAATAGGAGATGTGAAGGAGAAGTAAAGGCAAGAGTAATTAGCATTAC
>NW_008351698.1:209991-211954 GCF_000622305.1 Nannospalax galili
TCTTCTTCATTTTTCTTTTGTCTTCCAAGGCTGGACTAGTTGGCTGGGAAGAGTGGCTGGATACTCAGGTGAGGGTCCAGTGACCCTGCTTGGCACTCCTTGAGCACAACCATCAGCAAGCACAATTGTGACTGTTTAGTGATCAGGCTCAGCCGAAGTCGTGATGATGGTAGTTATTTCATGCAGAAGGGACTTCTGTATAGCATCTTCTTATTAAAAGGACCTGGAATTTAAAAGGATTTGGTGCTAGGAGCCACATATGAGGGAGAACATATGTCATTTGTTTTTCTGAGTCTGTGTTACTTCACTTAGTATAACAGTTTCTAGATCTGTCCATTTACCTGCAAATTTCATTATTTCATCTTTCTTTTCTGCTGAATAGAATTCCATTGTGTAAATATACCATATTTTTGTTAACTACTCATCAGTTGAGGAACACTTAGGTTGCTTCCATCTCGGTTGTCTGGAATCTGGGGTTGTAGCTCAGTGGTGGCGCATTTGCCCTAGCATATGTGAAACACCTGAGGCCCTTGGCTCAATCCCCAGCACAGTGAGAAAGAGAGAGAGAAGGAAAGGGAGAGGTAGGGAGAGAGGGAAGAGGAGGGGAGGGAGAGGGATAAATTGTGAGGAGTGAAACAAGACAGGAACTCTGTAAATTTTGGTTACTTCTGCTGAAAAATAACACCAACTAGAAAACATTAAATAAATATGGTAATTTTATAAAGCTGGGCCATTTTTAGTTTTTTGTTTGTTTGTTTTTTGTCTTTTTGAGACAGGGTCTCCCTGTAGCTCCAGCTGTCCTGGAACTCACTATGTAGACCAGGCTGGCCTTGAACTCACAGAGATCTGCCTGCCTCCCAAGTATTTTTAGTTTTTTAAGAGTTCTCCACACTGTTTTCCATAGAGGCTGCATGAGTTTGCAATCCCACTGGCAGTGAATGAGCGTTCCCCTTTCTCCACATCCTCCCCAGCATTTGTTCTCTTGATCCTAGCCAGTCTGATTGGGGGTAAGGTGATACCTTAGGGTGATTGTAATTTGCATTTCCCTAATTACTAAGGATGTTGAACACTTTTTGAGATGTTTCTTAGCCGTCTTTATTTCTTCCTTTGAGAACTCTCTGTTTAGATCTTTAGCCCATGTTTTAATTGGGTCATTTGGTTTCTTGCTTCTTTGTTGAGTTCTTCATATATTTTGGATCTAACTTGTAGACTCTTATCTCTTCCATGGTTTATGCTGGTGTTGAGCCTGACTTGCAGAAATGTCTTTATTTAAGCTTCCTTCTTTGTGTACCAGAAGGGCTCTGCTGGCCACACACAGCTTTGCGATCTGTGGACTGGGTACACCCTCCTGAGAGTCTCTAGCTAGCACCCTTTGGGTTTGCTAATTTTCTAGCTGCAGTGTTCCTTGTACACTGGGAGTGTGGGAGGCAACCACAGCACTGAGATCTGATATAAATATTGCTCACCTTGCTGGAGTGATGCACATAAGAATTATTGAGCTTTACAACAGCATATGGTGGTCCTGTGGGTCCAGAGGTTGATCCAGCAGCAGCTCTCCAGCTCAGGCATATCAAAGACCAGTGATTTCCTCAGTGGCTATGACTTGCTACCAAGGGCCAGAGTCATGCAGGTCACTGGACTGAACCAACTTTCCTGCAGCCTGCACTTTTCAGCCTGTCATTCTCTGCACCCCCTGCTCTCCATACAGTAGTCTGTCACCTTGTGGCTGTGGCAGATTAAATCCTGGCTCCCTAACTAGTGATTTCTCCCATTTCTTAGGTCTCCAGGTAGCTCTATTTTAAAAAATAGGCTCCCTTTCAAGATGGCACCTGGGTCCTGTTTTCCAAATCTGGTAAGGGTGAAAAAATGGGATTCCTCCCTACTGTTCACTTTGACCCTGGAAGAATCATTGTCTGACCAAAACCCACAACTAGATTTGAAGATTGTGAGATCTACACTGCCA
>NW_008351698.1:212001-214415 GCF_000622305.1 Nannospalax galili
TCCCCTCAGCATTGCTCTTTGTGCTCAGGGTTGCTTTGACTATCCAGGGTCTTTTGTGCCTCCTTTTGTGCCTCCAAAGGATGCATTTTTCTAATTCTGTGAAGCATGTCATGGGGCTTTTGATTAAGATTGCATTGACTCTATATATTGCTTTTGGTAGGATGGTCATTTTTAACAATATTCTTCTAATCCATGAACATGGGAGGTCCTTCCATCTCCTGGTGTCTTCCTCAATCTCTTTCTTTAATGATTTAAAATTTTCATTGTAAAGATCTTTGGTGTCTTTCGTCAGATTTATTCTAAGATATTTTAAATTTTTTGCATCAATTGTGAATGGGAGCTTTTCCCTGTATTCTTTCTCCAATTGCTTGTTATTGGTATATAGAAAGGCTACTGGGCTGGGCATGGTGGTGCACGCCTGTAATCCCAGCACTAGGGAGGCAGAGACAGGTGGATCTTTGTTGAGTTCAAGGCCAGCCTGGTCTTCATAGTGAGTTCCAGGACAGCTGGGCTACAGGGAGACCCTGCGTCAAAAAGCAAAAAAAAAAAAAAAGGCTACTGATTTTTGTAGATTGATTTTATAACCTGCTACTATACTGAAAGTGTTGATCAGTTCTAGAAGTTTTCTGGTGGAACTTTTGGGATCTCTTAGGTATAGTATCATATCATCTGCAAAAAAGGGATCATTTGATCTCTTTTCCCATTATTACTCCTTTTAATTTCCTTCTCTTGTCTTATTGCTCTTGCAAGAGTTTCAAGCACTATGTTGTCTAATGGAGACAGTGGGGTATTATTGAAGTCCCCTACTATTACTGAGTTGGGGTTAATCTGTGTCTTAAAGTCCTGAAGTGTTGTTTTTATGAATTTGGGTGCACCAGAATTTGGTGTCTATATGTTGAGGATTGTAATATCTTCTTGGTTAACTGTTCCTTTGATCAGAATGAAGTGACCATCCTTCTCTCTTATGATTAGTTTTACTTTGAAGTCTATTTTATCAGATATTAGAATTGCAACCCCTGCTGTTTCTTAGTGCCATTTGCTTGGAATATTCTTTTCCATCCTTTTACTTTAAGGTAGTGCCTGTCCTTGAAGGTGAGATGGGTTTCTTGCAGACAGCAAAGAGATGGATTTTGTTTCTTAATCCATTCACTTAGCATGTGTCTTTTGACTGGGGAGTTCAGCCCATTGATATGTAGGGCTATTATTGAAAGGTGTGTATTGGTTGCTCTCATTTTGATTGCTGTTTGTGTTCTCTGTGTAATTTTGTGTTTCCTAGATTATATCTTTGTTTATTTTCTTTCGTTGCCCCTAGGGTATAGTTGTTTCTCTCTCTGCTCTCTGTCTTGCATCAAGTAGTCTTTGAAGGGCTGGTTTTGTGGACAGTATTCTTTCAGGCTATTCGTGTCATGGAAGATTTCTCTTTCCCCCAACTATAATAAACATTTTTGCTGGGTAAAGTATTCTGGGCTGGCATCTATTGTCATGTAGAACTGGAAATACCTTGGTCCAGGCTCTTCTGGCTTTCAAGTCAGCTGTAATTCTGATGGGCTTTCCTTTGTATGTGACTTGTTTTTCTTTTGCTGTGTTCAGTATTCTCTCTTTGTTCTGTACATTTAATGTTTTTACTATGATATGTCATGGGGAGTTTCTTTCCTGATCCTATTTGGTGTTCTATGTGCTTCCTGTATTTGTATGGGGATGTCTTTCCTTAATTTCAGGAAATTCTCTTCTACAATAAATTAAGATCTAGTCAGTACCATTAACCTGAAATTCTTCTCCTTCCTTTATGCCTATGATATGTAGATTTGGTCTTTTCATGGTGTCCGACATCTCTTGCATATTCCATTCCTGTGTGTTTTTTAAATTTTCCATACTCTTTGCTTGAGTGGTCCACTTCTTCAACTTTATCCTCCAGTGTTGATATTCTGTTTTCCATTTCATTCATTCTAGCGGTGAGGATTTCCCCTGTTATTTCAAGTTGGCTTCTTGAGTTCTGCACTTCCTTCTTCATTTCTGCCTAGTTTTCCTCAATGTTTCTCTTTTGTGAATTCATTCAGAAGTTTATCCCTATCTTCTTTTAATTCTTTGATTTGTTTGTTCATGTGTTCTTTAAATTTGTTGAATTCCTTGATCATGTTTATGACTGTTGTTTTAAATTTAGTGTCCTAGGTTATCTCTAGGGGATTCTCCTTGTAGAACTCTTCTACAGGATTGGTGGGGTTTGGTGGAGACATAGTGTTTTGGCTTTCTCTTTTACTAATTTTTTGTTGTGGTTTTGGCATATGGATTTCATTTGTTGCTTATGATTCTGATATGAGAATAAAGTTAAAGTATGCTTCTGTTTGTGTTATCTAGGTGCCTAGATCCTTTCTTTATTGATTATGTAAAGCTGGTTGGTACAGGGTTCAGGTTCT
>NW_008351698.1:214597-286308 GCF_000622305.1 Nannospalax galili
GCCACCACGCCCAGCTCGTTGTGGTTTTGGCATGTGAATTTCTTTTGTTGCTTAAAATTCTGATATGAGAATTAAGTTGAAATATGCTTCTGTTTGTATTATCTGGGTGCCTAGATCCTTTCTTTATTGGTTATGTAAAGCTGGTTGGTACAGGGTTCAGGTTCTCTCAGGTTTAATTTGGAGGGAACTGATCGCTTCAGATTAGCTATTCAGGGGTACCCACAGAAGCTCCAGTCAGGTACACTGAGGCTTCCCTTACCATGTGGAGGCACAATCCAGGCTCTCTCAGGCAGTCCTGTGAGTTGTCAACCCTGTGCCAGAGGGAGGCCTGAGGGGGGCACTCTCCAGCAATCTGTTGAGATCCCAGCCTTAGCCTACCAAAGCCACATCTGCCCTGGGGTCTTGGGAGGGGCCTCACAAAATCCCAGGTAGGGGGATGGTATGGCGCAATTAGGGGACGCTCACCACCAAGTGGCTGTCAGGCTGTCCCCTGGGTTCTCAGGCCCTCTGGTAGTTTGAGGCCAGAGGGAGGCCAGAACTCAGCACTCTCTGGTGGTCTGCTGAGCTCTGAGCAGCTACCCCGATGGAGGAGGTCTGAACCCACCCAGGCTGTGTTTCATTAAAGCTGCTTTAAGACCATTCCTTCCCATTTGCTCTCCCACAATCCAGCCAATATTTTGGCCCTTATCCCTGGGTCATCTAGGTCCTAGGGATGATGGAGACCTCTAAAAGTATCATACAGTTACCTGCCGTCTTTTTTCTTTTTTTTGGTCTTTTTGAGACAGGGCCTCCCTGTACCCCCGGCTGTCTTGGAACTCACTATGTAGATCAGGCTGGCCTTGAACTCACAGAGATCTGCCTGCCTTTGCCTCCTGGGTGCTGGGATTAAAGGTGTGCACCACCTCACACGGCCCTTTTTCTTTTTTTAAACAGGGTCTTCCTGTACCTCCAGCTGGCCTGGAACTCACTATGTAGACCAGACTAGGCTTGAACTCTTGCCTATAGCTCCTGAGTGCTGAGATTACAGGCCTGTGCCACCACACCTGGTTTTACGTGGTGCTGGATATGGAACCCAGGGCTTCATGCATGCTAGACAAGCACTCTTCCAACTGAACTATAGCCCCAGTTTTTCCCTGTCATCTTGATCAGAGAGGCCATGAAGATATCAGAGATTGGACTCCAATCAGCATGCATTCTGTAAAGAGGAGGGTCATCACAAAGGGAATGTCCTCTGTGCTTCTAAGGGAAGCCACATGATAAGCAAGACCCTGACCTGTCCCAACAGATCCCACAATTAGTAGAGGAAAACTAAAGGAGTCAAAAGGATCCTCATAAATCCCTAAAAATAACCCCTGAGGAACCTCCATGGTCTTAAATATCCAACAGGAAAATGTAACCAAAATAATTAATAATATTTCAAAATAAAATTCTACCAGCCTCCAGCCAGGATTCTCATCTTGTTCTGGTTCAGTTGGGGGTGGGAGGGAGAACCTGATTTTTTAAAAAATATTTTGTTATTTTTTTTCTTGGTCTTTTTGAGACAGGGTCTCCCTGTAGCCCCAACTGTCCTGGAACTCACTATGTAGACCAGGCTGGCCTTGAACTCACAGAGATCCACCTGCCTCTGCCTCCCAAGTGCTGGGATTAAAGATGTGCACCACCATGCCTGGCTTAATATTTTATTATTTTTATGTGTTTGTATGTATTGCCTGCATGTAGGTAAGTGCACCTGTGTCGTGCAATGTCCTTGGAGGACAGAAGAGGCTGTCAGATCCCCTGGAACTGGAGTTATGGACAGTTGTTAGCTGCCATGTGGGTGCTGGGATCGGAACCCAGGTCTTCTCTTCTGCAAGAGCAGTCAGTGTTCTTAACTGCTAGGCCATCTCTCCAGCCCCCCCTCTCTTTTGATGTTTATTTATTATTTTTATTTTATATGTACGAGTGTATTGCCTGCATGTATGTGAGTGCACCCATGTCGTGCAAAACCGAGGAGGTCAGAAGAGGGCTTCGGAGGTCAGTTCGTAGCCGTCATGTGAGTGCTGGGATTTGAACCCGGGTCCTCTGCAAGAGCAGTCAGTACTCTTAACTGCTGAGCCATCTCTCCAGCCCCTGAAGTTCTTTTTTTAAAAAAAAAGCTTTTTTTTTATTTTGTTTTTAAACAGGCTCTCCCTGTAGCTCCAGCTGGCTTGAAATGCTCTATGTAGACCAGGATGGCCTGGATTTCACAAAGATCCACCTACCTCTGCCTCTTAAATGCTAGGATTAAAGGTGTGTCTATATGTAGGTACACTATGTGCATGTAATGCTTGTGAGGACCAGAAGAGGACAGCAAATCCTCTAGAACTGGAGTTACAGAGGGTTGTGAGCTGCCATGAGGGTGCTGGGGATCGAACCTGTGACCTCTGCAAGAACAGCCAGCACTCTTAACTGCTGTACCATCTCTGTAGCCCCTCCTTTTTTTTTTTTTTTTTTTTTTTTTTTTTTTTTGACCTCACTATGTAACCCTGCCTGGCCTAGAGCTTGCTATGTAGACCAGGTTGGCCTTGAATTCACAAAGATCCTCCTGCTTCTGCCTCCTGAGTGCTGGGATGTGCCACCATGCTGGGCAACCTGATGCTCTTAAAGTCTTACAATTACAGTCAGTCAACTAACCAGTGTTAGCCAATGTAAAAATCTTACTAGGTCTTTGGGGCTGGAAAGATGATTCATCATCAGGGCATTGGCTGCTCTTGCAGAAGACCAGATTTCAGCTCCCAGCACCCACTTTGGGTGGCTCACAATCACCTGTAACTCCAGCTCTAGAGAATACAATGCCATCTTCTGATTTCCATGGGCACTGCATGCATGGGCACTTACATACATGCAGGCAAAATATTCATACTTATAAAATTAAAAATAAAATAGAATGAAGCTGGGTGTGGTGGTGCATGCCTTTAATCCCAGCACTCAGGAGGCAGAGGCAGGTGGATCTCTGTGAGTTCAAGGCCAGCCTGGTCTACATAGTGAGTTCTAGGCCAGCTGGGGCTACAAGGAGACCCTGTCTCAAAAAGACAAAAATAAATTAAAATAAAATGAATCTTACTAAGTCTTTGAATCTCAACTTGAAGGCCTTCCACTGGATCTCAGATATCAAAGTTAACAAGGTGGAAGTGCTTCTCTTACAAATTCCAGAGCTTGCTATGGAATCTTTCCAGACTTAAATCCTGTTCCTTTACTGCCAGATCCCAGTGCTGGTTCACACTGGAAAGATGGTATAGTTTCAGGGAAATCACACTTTACCATCAACACCAACACCTGTTTCTACTGCTGAGGACTTCTGAAACTCCAAAGAGAAGGATGTCACAGTCTGACCTTCAACCCCCTGCCTGTGATCAGCACCTCCTCCCCTCTCCAAAATGTAGTTCAAGTCTTATGCCTATGATCTCTTGACAGATCAGCAATGCAACCTGCTGCCCCATTCAGCCCATGCTTCAGTTCCTCAAAGATTTGACTTTAAAAAGGCCAAAAGACAGGCCAGGCATGGTGGTGCATGCCTTTAATCCCAGCACTTGGGAGGCAGAGGCAGGCAGATCTCTGTGAGTTCAAGGCCAGCCTGGTCTATACAGTGAGTTCCAGGCCAGCTGAGGCTACAGGGAAACCCTGTTAAAAAGACCAAAAAAAAAAAAAAAAAAAAAAGGCCCAAACGACAATGGCCAAAAATAATAAAAATAGCAGGGACAGGGAGCCCACATTGTGGAAGGAGAGAACCAATTCCTGTAAATTGTCTCTGACCTCCACATGGCATTCACGCATTCACACACACACACACACACACACACACACACACAGGCAATAAAAAAATATAATGAAAAAAAATTTAAATGCTGGATGTGGCAGTGAACACCTTTAATCTTAGCACATGGGAGGCTGAGGCAGGCAAATCTCTGAGTTCTAGGCTAGCCTAGTTTACACAGTGAATTCCAGGCCAATCAGGCCTAATGACAGCATGTCTCAAAAATGGGGCGCGGGTGGAGAGATGGCTCAGAGGTTAAGAGCACTGGTGGCTAACAACCATCTATAACTCCAGTTCCAGGGGATCCAACATCCTCTCTGGCCTCTGTAGGCATTGCACACATGGATGTGCTTACATATATGCAGGCAAAACACTTATACATATAAAACAAAAATAATATTTTTTTAAAGTTTAAAAAAGCTGAGTCAGGTGTGGTGGCACATGCCTTTAGTCCCAGCACTTGGGAGGCAGAGCCAGGGGGATCTCTGTGAGTTCAAGTCCAGCCTGGTCTACATAGTGAGTTCCAGGCCAACTGAAGCTATAGGGACACACCATCTCAAAAAGACTAAATAAATAAATAAATAAATAAATAAATAAGCTAAAATAAATACATGAATAAGCAAAATCTTCCACTTTCCTTTTCTGTCATTATTTTTATTTTATGTGTATGAGTGTATTTCTTGCATATATATATGTGAGTGCACCCGTGTCATGCAATGCCGAGGAGGTCAGAAGAGAGATTGGGATTCCCCTGGAACTAGAGTTAAGGATGGTTCATAGCTGCCATGTGGGTGCTGGAAATTGAACCCAGGTCCTCTGCAAGAGCAGTCAGTGCTCTTAACCACTGAGCCATCTCTCCAGCCCCCAATCTTCCATTTTCTTAACAATCAGATCCTGACTTAAGTCCTGACCCAGTGACTTGGGATGCCTTATGCAAACAGAGCCTAACTCCAAATGACTCCAGGGCGTCACCCCAAATGGACAGTGAAGAACAAATGGTCTTATAAAATTTACTACCTAACAAGACAGTAAGCTGCCCACCTCCTATCTACTCAGATATTACTTCACACAAATGGCCCCTGAGATGAGGTTAGGTAGCTTCTCTGAACTGTTATAACAGGGCTCAACTCCCTTTCAGGGGTCTGCTTTATTTTGAGAAGTTACCTGTTGTGTTTCTGTTCACAGCATATATTCTTTATTAAAACCTCTATGCCAAGTGCCAGGTATGGTGGCACATGCCTGTAATCCTAGCACTCAGGAGCCTGGGACAGAAGGATCAGGAGTTCAAGGCCAGCCTCAACTCCTTTGAGTTTAAGACCAATCTGGGCTATGAGAGCCTGTCTCCAACAAACAAATAAGCAAACACAAAACAATAACAACTACAAACAACCAAAAGCAAAAACAATGAAAAAGCCCCTACAATATTTTTGTATGAGGGCTGGCCAGATGGCTCAGCAAGTAAATGTACCGGCTGTAGAAAGCCTGATAATCTGATCCCTGGTACCCATGGTGGAAGGAACCAACTCTTGAAAGCAAGTTGTTCTCTGACCTGCACACAACTGCTGTGGTACATGCAGGCTCACACTCATGTGTGGACATACATACATACACACACACACACATTATTTAGAAAATAATTAAACTGGGCATGGTGGCGCACCCCTTTAATCCCAGCACTTGGGAGGCAGAGGCAGGTGGATCTCTGTGAGTTTGAGGCTAGCCTGGTCTACATAGGGAGTTCCAGGCCAGCTGGAGCTACAGGGAGACCATGTCTCAAAAATACCAAAGGAAAAAAAATTATTATTAAAGGCCTCCTAGATGGCTCAGTAGGTAATCTGTGTTTGATCCATGGAACACATGTAAAGGTGGAAGGAGAGAACCATCTCCACAAAGTTGAGTATTGTATTGCACTTATTTATTTATCCATGTGTGTGAACCTGCTTCTGCCACCGGGTACATGTAGAAGTCAAAGGACAGCTCTCCAAATTGGTTCTTCCCTTCCACTATGTAGGTCTGGGGGATAGAACTCAGATCATCATACTTGGAAGCAATTGCTCTCACCCACTGAGCCATCTTGCCAGCCCTCCACCTTAGTTTTTGAGAGAAGGTCTCACTGAACCTGGAGCTGGCAAGTTAGGCTAGACTGGCTGGCCAACAAACCCTAGGGATCCTCCTGTCTCTGCTTCCCCAGGGCTGGGATTATATAGGCACATTCTGCACGTGTGTGGTGTGTGTGTGTGTGTGTGTGTTTGTGTAATGAGTAAATGTACATGTGAGGAATCAGGAAGCATGTGTGGAGGTCAAAAGACAACCTGATGTCAGTCCTAACCTTTCCACCTTGAGACAGATCTCTTTGCTACTGTATTAACCAGGCTAACTGGCCCTCTAATTCTGGAGTCTCCTGCCTCTACCTCCCATTTCCCCTAGGGGTTGGATGAGATTACAGACTCTTGAGCTGAGTCTGACTTTTACAGTTATTCTGGGGACCTGAACGCAGGCTTTTGCAGCAAGTGTGTTTACCTACTGAGCCTGCTTATATGGGTGCTGGGGGCTGAATGTAGGTCCTCCTGCTCGGACTTATACTGTCTGAGCCACCTTCTTAGCCTGGCCCTCCCTCCCTTCTTCCCTCCTTTCCATCTGTCCTTTCTTTGGTTTCCAATATGCTTCTCAGGCTGGGCTAGAACTCACCATGTACCCCAAGACGGCCTGCATTAGTGTCTTATTTTGTCTCTTCATTCCTGTGACAAAACACTCTGACCATTACCAACTTGGGGAGGAAAGGGTTTATTTATCTTACATCTACCAGGTCACAATTCATCAAGGAGCCCAAGGTAGGAAGTCAGGGCAGGAACCTGGAGGCAGGAGCTGGAGCACAGGCCATGGAGGAACACTGCTTACAGGCTTGCTCCCTGGCCCCTGCTCAGGCTTCTTTCTTATGCAACACAGGCCCACCTGCCCAGGGATGGCACCACTCACAGTGGGCTGGGCCCTCCCATATCACTCAACAATCAAGAAGGTGCCCCACAGAATATGGCCACAGGCCAGTCCAATGAAGGCAATTCCCTAATTGAGGCTCCCTCAACCCAGGTGTGTCAAGTTGACACTAAAGCTATCCAGCACAGCCTCTCAAATGCTGGGATTGCAGATGTGTGCTCTCCTGCCTGGTTGTGTCCTAGAAGTTCCTGTGTCAGGAAAATGTAGTGACTGTTGCTGCAGTTGAACCCTCCCCCATTTTTGGAGACAGTTTAGTTTGACTCCGCCCTCTATGAAAGAAAGAACTAACTCTTGGAGACTTCTGAAAGGAAACAAAACCACACTTATTTACTCTCCTGCTTTCCCCCTCGTTCCTTAAAGGCTGAAGTATTCGAACTCCCATTTTCATTCTGCAGTTTTCCCTAGAGTCAGTCGTTACTCTTCACAAACAAGGTAAGGGACTGACGACCGGAGAGAGGACAGGGACCGTCATCGAATGCTTTCATTCCAAATAGGGTCATTTCCTTTTTTTTTTTTGTGAGAGTAGCTAGGGAAAAAACTGAGAATGTGCTTAGAGTATCAAAACTTAGGAAAAGTTGACAAAGAACATAAGAATCAGACCAAATTCTGCCAAACCGTCTGAAAGCGTGGAAGGAACCTGGAACCACCCGCAACCCCTCAATTTCGCAAATCCAGCTCACTCTAGAACTCAGTAATTGGAGTAGCGACTGTGCATGACGTCATTCCACAGGCGTTCCAATCCCGCGTGGGAGAAGCATTTGGTCCCACCTCCTTAAGTGGTCTGCCACACCTCTTCTCTTTATGACCAATCAGATACTGCCTTTTAGTTTCTTTCCTCTTTTTCCCGCCATCCCAGCCCGCCCATCTTGGCTCTCTGGTCCAATCAGGGAGGTCTTGCCAATCCCCGACCCTCGCTTCCCTGCAGAAGGAGACGGTCTACGCCGCTCGAACCAACCCGGAGGGTCAGAGGCGAGGCGTGGCTTAAGGTCCGGGGAGGGGGCGGGGGGTAATCACCGTATATCAAGGCAAGGGAGCTGGCCCACAAGCCGAGCTGCCACCAGCTGGTTCCCGGGTCGGGTGGGTCCTCCCCTAGGCGGCCCCATGGAGCGCTCTCCGGGGGGGGGCTCCAGCTCTCCGGAGCAGCCCCCAACTCCCGCCGACGCCGCTGGGCAGCCTCCTGCCGCCCCCCCGGAGCCGGACTTGGGTCCGGGGATCCCGCCCGCTGGCCCGGGTGCGGCTAGCGAGGCGCTGGCGGTATTGACTTCCTTCGGGCGGCGCTTGTTAGTGTTGGTGCCGGTGTACCTGGCGGGCGCCGCGGGTGTCAGCGTGGGCTTCGTGCTGTTCGGCCTCGCCCTCTACCTGGGCTGGCGCCGGGTCCGCGACCAGAAAGAACGCAGCCTGCGGGCGGCGAGGCAGCTCCTGGACGACGAGGAACGGATCACCGCCAAGACGCTGTATATGAGCCACCGGGAACTGCCTGCCTGGGTGAGTTAGCCGCTTCACGCAGTGCGGCCCCGGCTCGTCGCTCAGCACCCCTGAAGTCAGCTCCCCATCTTGGGACAGCGCCCCCAGACTTTCGTCCCGCGGGCTGTGCGCGCTGGCTGGGAAATGCCACTCGGAGCCGCGCGCTCTCCCCGCCCACCCTTACCGCTGAGCGGATCCTGCACCTAATCTGGACTTCTTCCTCCGCTCCCCCGCTACAGCAGTGCGTGCCGGGCGGCTCCCCGACCAGCCTCCCGCAGCCCAGCGTGGAGGACGTTCGCTCTGCTGACTTCCGCGGCTCGCGCCTCAGCTGCTCTGCCTCCGGGAATCGCGGTCCCGGCGCAAGCTCAGGGGTGCTCCCCCGCCTTTCCCAGCCCCTTCCCAACTTTCTACCTACTTAAGGGTTTCTGCCCTGTCCTAGGTACCGGCTGGGACCTAGAGGCATTGTTTAGCCGAGTCTTAGCACCTGGGAAAAGAACCACCGCGCTCGCCTCCAGCCTTCAGCCAGCTGGCTGCAGGGCTACTCAGCAGAGGCAGCTGCTGGGCCAAGGGAGGATGCTGGGAAAAGGCTGGTGCTTTGCTGTAGTTCCCGCTGCCCGCACTACTCGCGCCCCCGGGCGGCCCCACCCTTTTCCGGACTGTGGGCAGCGCTCGTCGGCTCGCTTGCCTCTGACCCAGGCCCTCATTCCTGCGCCCTGTCTCCTGGGCTGAAGCTGAGCCGGTTACTAGCCCCTCCCTGCCACCCTTCCTACCCTTCCCACGAGAGGTGGCAGTTAGGGAGAGAAGCCGCAGATACAGTCACACTTCCCAGGCCCAGGACTGGAGAGAAGAAAGAAGAAACGGTTCTAAGGGACTTGGACCCTAAGCAGTAACTGTTTCTCCTGCTCCCTGTAGTGGAAATGAATCCTTCTCCACTCAACACAGGGGACAGGTGTCCTTTCCCATAAAAGGAGTCGTACAGGAAGGGGGTAGGGAAGAGAAGGGGGGTAGAGGAAGAAAGAGAGAGAGGTTTGCATAGACACTAGCGCACAAGGCCTAAGGAACTCTTCCAGCCCCTCCCTAGGTTATCAAGGATTCGCTTTCTTCACCTTCTTGGAAGGGGAGACCTAGCCCAGTCCCAGGGAAGCAGGGAAGGCTGGACAAGGGAACTAGGACTGCTTTATCCCAGCATTCCTTAAAGCACTGATTTGACAAGACCTCCTCCTCCAGAAGGAATGTGCCCTTCTCCTCCACAGGACTTTTCCTCCTCTTCTTCCTTCTTCTCCCTCCTCTCTGCCACAGAAGCAGTCATTTTCACATCTCAGAGCTATCTGAAGCATCTTTATGTGGACTATACCTGCGAACTCTCCTTATTAAAGAGGCCTCAGCACCCCGAAATTCTAAAGAAAGACGCCCTGGAGGCTTATTCTTAAATCTATATTAAAACATTTTTCTTTTTTAAAACAAAGTTTATTTTATCACACATATATTTTTATATACGAGTGTTTTGCCTGCATATAAGAGCACCACATGTGTGCCTGGTGCCGTGGGTGTTAGCCACCATGTGGGTGCTGGAAACTGAACCTGAGTTCTCTGTAGCATCAGCCAGTGCTCTTAACCACTGAGCTCTGTCTCCAGTCCATCCTTTTTTAAACACACTCTTATGTAGCTCAGCGTGGCTTTGAGCTCCTGATACTCCTTGCCTCCATTTTCCAGGTGTTGAGAATATAAGCTTGTGCCCCCATGCCCAGCTAAAACCTTAAAGATTTTTTTGATTTGGGGCCGGAGAGATGGCTCAGTGGTTAAGAACACTGGCTGTTCTTCGCTGGGCATGGTGGCACATGCCTTTAATCCCAGCACTCGGGAGGCAGAGGCAGGTGGATCTCCCTGAGTTCAAGGCCAGCCTGGTCTACATAGTGAGTTCCAGGACAGCTGGGTCTACAGGGAGACCCTGTCTCAAAAAGATCAAAAAAAAAAAAACAAACAAACAAACAAAAAAACACTGGCTGTTCTTGTAGAAGACCCGGGTTCAAATCCCAGCACCCACATGGCAGCTAATGACTGTCCATAACTCCAGTTCCAGGAGATCCAACAGCCTCTTCTGTCTGACACAGGTGCACTTATCCACATGCAGGCAATACACACATACACATAAAATAAAAATAATAAAAAGAGACCCTGCCTCAATACATATGATGGAGAGTGATTGAAGAAGACACCTGATGGCCACCACATACATGCACGCACACACATGCAGCCACACATGGGAATACATGGATGACCACAACATGCACAAAGATTTTTTATTATGTATATGAGTGTGTTGCCTACATGTATGTGTACCATGTGCATGCAATGCCTGCAGAAACCAAGAAAGGGAATCAGATCCCCTGAAACTGGAGTTACAAAGGATTGTTAGCTGCCATGTGAGTGATGGGAACTGAACCTGGGTCCTCTGCAAGAGCAGCTGGTGCTTTTAACCGCTGAGCCAGCTCTCCAGTCCCTAAAACCTTTTCTTAATAAATTCCAACTTTAGCCTGGTGTGGTGATGCAGGCCTTTAATCCTAGTTCTCAGGAAGCAGAGGCAGGTGGATCTCTGTGAATTTGAGGCCAGCCTGGTCTACATAGCAAGTTCCAGGCCAGCTGGGGCTACAAGGAGACCGTCTCAATAAGACCAAAAATAAATTTCAACTTTGCTTTAAAAGGAAGAGAGGGAGGGGGAGGGAGGGAGGAAACCTCTATACATTCCCCCAGCCTATCAGTTGGACACGTTCCATCTCCTTTGTGAGCATCCTGCTGGCTACTTAGGAAGTATAGGTGGAAAGTATACTCATCACTGCCTCTGTCTTCCTCACCTCTAGGTCAGCTTCCCAGACGTGGAAAAGGCTGAATGGCTGAACAAGGTGAGGACTATTTTTTATTTTTCCTCGATAGGGTTCATTCCTCTTGCCAGTCCTTGTCATACCTCAGTTCTGAGCCTAGTCCCGAATGCTGTCCATAGGGAGAACTCCGAAGTAGCTCCCTCTGCCCCAGGTGGATATGTAGCCCAAGTTGGCCTCATTCATGATCCTCCCACCTTAGCTGCATTGCTCAGGAAACAGGTGTATACCATCCTGCCCAGCTAAAACGTGCCTTTGAAGGGAAGAGGGGCTCTCTGACCATTTCCCTTTCCTCTCAGATTGTGGCCCAGGTGTGGCCCTTCCTAGGTCAGTACATGGAAAAGCTTCTGACTGAAACTGTGGCCCCAGCTGTTCGGGGGTCTAATCCCCATCTGCAAACATTCACATTTACACGAGTGGAACTGGGTGAAAAGGTTTGTGTGCAAGGAAATGAATGGGGTTGGGGAGGCACCCCAAGGGGCTGAGGTGCTCCTCTTTTTCTCTCCTACACCCCTTGAGATCACCTCTCTCTTTAGCCCTTACGCATTGTAGGGGTCAAGGTTCACCCCAGTCAAAGAAAAGACCAAATCCTTCTGGACATGAATGTCAGGTAACTCACCACCTTCCTGCTCCCCTGTCAGTGGGTCCTGACCACTCCTGGCTACTTAGCTGCCCCTACTCTCCATTCAGCCTAGTATTAACCTTAAGTATCTTCCTCACTAACTCCCAGCTATGTAGGTGACTTGCAGATTGATGTGGAAGTAAAGAAATATTTCTGCAAAGCAGGAGTCAAGGGCATGCAGGTAGGACAGATGTCAGGGGCCTTTATTAGAGTCTTTGCTCTAAGCTTCATGGGATATGGGGAAGTAGGATGTTGGAGAAACCAAGGCTGGGGATGTGCAGGACACAGGTGCTTCTAGGAAACAGCTTTGGTTTTCTCATTTTGCCCTAGCTACATGGAGTGTTACGGGTGATTCTTGAGCCACTCACGGGGGACCTTCCTATTGTGGGGGCTGTGTCGATGTTCTTTATCAAACGCCCGGTAAGGAAAAAAATTGAGGGAACTGGGAGGTGAGGAAGGGTGAAGAGAGGTATCTATTGGCAGGGACAAGAAGACTGACAAGCGGCGGAGGGGCCTGGCAGCCATTGGACAGGCATGACCATGTTCCCTGGGATCTGTCCTGACTCCTCTGCTCTTTTCTTCCAGACACTTGACATCAACTGGACAGGGATGACCAACCTGCTGGATATTCCAGGACTTAGGTATTAAGGACTTTTCCAGCACCTACTAAGTATCCCAGTCCTGTGCTGAGTTTCAGGGATGCAAAGCAGTAAAAAATCACAGCCTGCTCCTTCAAGACCTCAGCTCTAGTTGGGGAGGGCAGACAAAAACTCCAGGAAAGTTTCAGGCTGGAATTTTTTTCTTCTGTGGGAGGAGTATACATTTTGGTAGAGATAAAAGAAGGTGGAAGACTGCTCAAGCAGGAGCAAAAAGAGAAAGGAAAGCCGACAGTGGAATGAAGAGAGTCAGGGGTCAGGGTCAAAAAGAGACGAATGTTAAAGAGAACATGTCCTGACTTCTGAGAGGGTTCAGTGGGTAAAGGCATTTGCTGTCTAGCCTGATGGGGCCCACTGCAGAAAGTGAGAACTAACTCCCAAAGGGTGTCTTCTGAGCTCCATATGCACATCATGGCATGCATGCCCCCCCCACAAATAAAATAAATAAATGTAATTTTTTTTTGTCTTTTTGGGGACAGGGTCTCCTTGTAGCCCCAGCTGTCCTGGAACTCACTATGTAGACCAGGCTGGCCTCGAACTCACAAAGATCCGCCTGCCTCTGCCTCCCAAGTGCTGGGACTAAAGGCGAGCACCACCACACTTGGCCAAATGTAGTTTTTAAAAAAGGGCTATGGGGCTGGAGAGATGGCTCAGCGGTTAAGAGCACTGACTGCTTTTGCAGAGGATGGGTTTGATTCCCAGTACCCACGTGGTGGTGGGTGGCTAACTGTCTATAACTCCAGTTTCAGGAGATCCAACACCCTCTTCTGACCTCTGCAGGCATTGCATGACATGGGTGCACTTACACACATGCAGGCAATACATCATACACATAAAATAAAAATAATAAAATATTTTTAAAAAGGGGGCTGGAAAGATTGCTCAGCGGTTAAGAACACTGGTGGTTCTTGCAGAAGACCCAGGTTTGAATCCCAGCACCCACATGGCAGCTAACAACGGTCAGTAACTCATTTCCAGGGGATCAATGGCCTCTTCTGTCCTCCACGGGCATTGCACGACACCGGTGCACTTACCTACATGCAGGCAATACACTCATACACATAAAATAATTGTTTAAAGGGGGGGCTAGAGAGATGGCTTAGGAGTTAAGAGCACTTGCTGCTCTTGTAGAGGACCCAGGTTTGGTTCCCAGTATACACATGGTAGCTCACAACCATCTGTAACTCCAGTTTGAGAAGATTCAGTGCCCTCACTGGCCTTTGTAGGCATAGCACACATGTAAACATACATACATGCAGGCAAAATACCGATACACATAGAAATAAATGAATCTTTTCTAAAGGACAGAGCTAGAAAGATGGCTCATTCAGCAGTCAGGGGCACTTGCAGCTCTTCTTCCAGAAGATCCAAGTTCAGTTCCCAGTACCCATATCAAGTGGCTCACAACTGCCTTTAACTCGTTCCAGGGCATCTGATGCCCTCTTCTGGACTCCTTGGGTACCTACATACATGTAGCACACACACACACATTCATTTCTAAAATATATATTCTTTTCATTTCTTTTATTTTTTTTGAGACAGGGTCTCCCTGTAGCCCCACTGGACTGGAACTTACTATGTAGACCAAGCTGGCTTCAAACTCACAGAGATCTGCCTGCCTCTGCCTCCTGAGTGCTGGGATTAAAGGCATGTGCCACCATGCCCTGCTAAAATATATTCATTTCTTAAAAGAGAAAGGGCCTCCTAAGCCAGGTGTGGTGGCACATGCCTTTAATCCCTACACCTGGGAGGTGGAGGCAAAAGGATCAGGAGTTTGAGATCCGCCTGGGCTGCATAGCAAATGCAAGATCAGCCTAGGATTCATGAGACCCTGTCTCAAGAAAAAAATATGAAAGGATTTAGAGATTGAAGTCTCTCTTTGCAACAAGAGGCAGTTGTGGTTGGGGAAAAACTGGACGTTGTGACCTTATTCTTTTTCTACTCCCCTATTCAGCTCTCTCTCTGATACCATGATCATGGATTCTATTGCTGCCTTCCTGGTGTTGCCCAACCGACTGTTAGTTCCCCTTGTGCCTGACCTTCAAGATGTGGCCCAGCTGCGTTCCCCTCTACCCAGGGTATGGCCTCTTCTGAGTAGACTGACCTTTGTTTCAGTAGCCCTGTGCTGGGTTAGCTTCTCACCAATTGATTCGTAACCCCAGGGCATCATTCGGATTCACCTTCTGGCAGCTCGAGGGCTGAGCTCCAAGGACAAATATGTGAAAGGCCTGATTGAGGGCAAATCAGACCCCTATGCCCTTGTGCGTGTGGGCACGCAGACATTCTGCAGTCGCGTCATTAATGAGGAACTCAACCCTCAATGGGGAGAGACTTATGAGGTAGGAAGCCAAGAAGAAGCAGGAATGTGTGAAATGGGGAGCCCTAAGTGGTGTGAAAGAAGTTGGCTGATTGCAGCCCATGAGACTGTAGCCCTCTGTGCTCTCCAGGTGATAGTACATGAGGTCCCAGGCCAGGAAGTCGAGGTGGAGGTGTTTGACAAAGATCCGGATAAAGATGACTTTCTGGGCAGGTGAGACTGCCCATTTTTGAATTCTAAAGTTCCAGTGCTAATGGGATTCTGGAGCTCGCTCGCTCTCTCTCTCTCTCTCACACACACACACACACACACACACTGTAGGATTCTAGTTATTTCTGGGTGGTAAGAGGAGGGCTATTGACTAACATGCTACTAGATGCACGTGCGTGCACGCACGCACACACACACACACACACACACACATATCGCTTCTTTCTCTGCCCTTTCTCCTCTCAGAATGAAGCTAGATGTAGGGAAGGTATTACAGGCTGGAGTACTGGATGATGTAAGTTGGGAAAAGAGGGAGGGAGGGAGGGAGGGAGGGAGGAATGATCTCACCCTCTGGGCAAGTGATAACTGCTACTACCTTGGTGAAGAAGTGGTTGGGTATGTGTCTGATGCCCACATCTCACATTCATCTTCTTCCTTCAGTGGTACCCTCTACAAGGTGGGCAAGGCCAGGTTCACTTGAGGCTGGAATGGCTATCACTTTTGCCAAATGCAGAAAAACTGGAGCAGGTAAGCTGCATAGGAAACAGAAAGCTGGCGGGGGAGGAGTCCTAAGGCTTAGGAGGACTAAGGCTTGCTATTCCCTCCTCTCAGGTTCTGCAGTGGAATCGAGGAATCTCCTCTCAACCAGACCCCCCATCAGCTGCCATCCTAGTTGTCTACTTGGATCGAGCCCAGGATCTTCCTGTGAGTTTGGCTTCTAGAGTGGGTGAACAGAAAGCTTTGGAGGGAGGGAATAAATGCCTCCTACCTGCAAGGAGGTGATGCAAGGGTTCCAGGAAGGAGATCAGGTCCACCTTGAGGAAGAGATTCTAGTGTGATCTTACCTTCCTTCACCAAAGCCCAAACACCCTACACCCAAATGGTGATGTTGGAATTTTATACCCTCCAACACACAGCTGAAGAAGGGGAACAAGGAACCCAACCCTGTGGTGCAGCTGTCAGTTCAAGATGTGACCCAGGAGAGCAAGGTAAGGGTCAGCACATCACTTGGCAGGGCTAAGGTGAGCACAGGCTCCTCTTTAGGATGTCTGAAAGTGTAAGGGTTTTCTGCAGAAACGGGAATGGTGCTGGGTCTACCTCCTTATCCCACCATCCCCTCTTCAGGCCACCTACAGCACCAACTGCCCAGTGTGGGAAGAGGCTTTCCGGTTTTTCCTGCAAGACCCTCGAAGCCAGGAGCTTGATGTGCAGGTGACAGAATCACATATTCTCCTATCTTCCCAAGTCTGCCTTTGATTTGCTTTACTTCTCATGTGTGTGTGTGTTTGCGTGTGTGTGTCTAGGTATTAATTCAGGGCCTTGTGCATTCTAGCCATAGAATCAGGTTGTTTGTTTGTTTGTTTGTTTGTTTTGAGACAGGGTATGTTGCCCTGCCTGGCCTGGAACTGACAGAGATCTGTCTGCCTCTGCCTCCTGAGTGCTAGGCTTAAAGGTGCATGCCACCACACCTGTCCCAGAATCAGTTTTTATAGTTGATAATTGCATATGTGAAATGAGTAATTTTTATGGAATGCTGATGATGCCTCAATAAAATTAACACCCAACATTTTAAAAGTCATAGAAAAAGCATGTAACACAGCTTTACCTTGCTTACTGGTCAGTTTCATAGACAAAGTACATATATCAAGCCATCCAAAAGCAATGACATATTAACTAGTGGAAGTAAAATACTGATGGTATAGCATTAAGGGTGGCCAGAGGAAGACATGGAGGCTGGAGCAATTAAGGTTTAGAGATTTTAGGGCTGGAGAAATGGCTCAGCTCTTAAGAACTTATAGTGTGCCTACAGAGGACTCAAGTTCAGTTCCTAGCACCCATGCTAGTGGCTTGCAACTGCCTATAACTCCAGCTCCAGGGGCATCTGACACCTCTGGTCTCTATTGGCACCTATCCTCATTCTGGGTATTAATTCAGGGCCTTGTGCATTCTAGCCATAGAATCAGGTTGTTTGTTTGTTTGTTTGTTTTGAGACAGGGTATGTTGCCCTGCCTGGCCTGGAACTGACAGAGATCTGTCTGCCTCTGCCTCCTGAGTGCTAGGCTTAAAGGTGCATGCCACCACACCTGTCCCAGAATCAGTTTTTATAGTTGATAATTGCATATGTGAAATGAGTAATTTTTATGGAATGCTGATGATGCCTCAATAAAATTAACACCCAACATTTTAAAGGTCATAGAAAAAGCATGTAACACAGCTTTACCTTGCTTACTGGTCAGTTTCATAGACAAAGTACATATATCAAGCCATCCAAAAGCAATGACATATTAACTAGTGGAAGTAAAATACTGATGGTATAGCATTAAGGGTGGCCAGAGGAAGACATGGAGGCTGGAGCAATTAAGGTTTAGAGATTTTAGGGCTGGAGAAATGGCTCAGCTCTTAAGAACTTATAGTGTGCCTACAGAGGACTCAAGTTCAGTTCCTAGCACCCATGCTAGTGGCTTGCAACTGCCTATAACTCCAGCTCCAGGGGCATCTGACACCTCTGGTCTCTATTGGCACCTATCCTCATTTTCACATACCCATACATAGACACATATGCATACACATAATTAAAAATAATAACTCTTAGCTGGGTGTGGTAGCATATGCCTTTAATCCCAGTACTCAGGAGGCAGAAGCAGGTGGATCTCTGTGCGTTCAACGCCAACTGGGTCTACAGGAAGGTCCTGTCTCAAAAAGACCAAAAAAAAAAAAAAAAGATTTAGAAATTTTGAGGCCAGTGAGATGACTCAGTGGGTAAAGGTGCTTGCTGCACAGGCCTGTAAACCTGAGTTCAATCCCCAGAACCCACATAGAGGTGGAAGGAAAGAACCAACTCCACAAAATTGTCCTCTGATCTTCACACACACATACCATGGGACCCCACCCCCAATATCATGCACTCACATATACAATAATAATAAACAAAACTTTAAAAAGACTTAGAGTTGATTGAGCCTAAAGGATAGCTATGTAAGACTGAAGCAGGAAGAGAGTGAAAACTTTGTAAGTAGTGGGAACAGAATGAGCAAAGGTGAAAAGGGGGGGACCTTGGAGTTGATAGAGGACTGTACAAGATGGTCCTGAGTGGAATGAAAGGTTTGAGATAAGAGGGTAGGGAGGGAGCTGGAGCCATGATGCCATATGCCTCCCT
This sequence comes from Nannospalax galili, assembly GCF_000622305.1. Taxonomy (NCBI): domain Eukaryota; kingdom Metazoa; phylum Chordata; class Mammalia; order Rodentia; family Spalacidae; genus Nannospalax; species Nannospalax galili. The sequence goes on from NW_008351698.1 coordinate 232,666, forward strand.
TTTCCCTGATGCTTTCCCTGCACCCCTTCTGTGCATAGGTGAAGGATGACTCCAGGGCCCTGACTCTGGGGGCGCTGACCCTGCCTCTGGCTCGTCTGCTGACTGCCCCAGAACTCACCCTGGACCAGTGGTTCCAGCTCAGCAGCTCAGGCCCAAACTCTAGGCTCTACATGAAACTGGTCATGCGGGTATGCAATGGCAGAAGCACAGAGGGTGGGGGAAATGCCTGTGGATTCCTTCGTATTCAGAGTATGGCAGGGAGCCCACTAAGATTCAAGGAGCTAGGATATGTAGAAACATCTAGCAGGCACATCAAAAAATCTTTGTGATCTGACCGGGGGAAGGAATGAAATGAGCCTAGTCAAGGCAGGGGAGCTGCCTTGTGCCCCACCAACTCACCTGCTGATGGCCAGCTGCACTTCCTTGATGCTGTAATCACACTATTCTTCCCAGATCTTGTACTTGGACTCCTCAGAAATCTGCTTCCCCACTGTGCCAAGTGCTTGGGATCTGGACAATGAGAGCTCTCAGATAGGCAGCAGTGTAGATGCCCCCCCTCGACCCTGTCACACCACTCCTGACAGCCACTTTGGGACTGAGGTAAACTGATATCTAGAAAAGCCCAACCCTGTGTACGAAGCCTGTTTCAGGGCTGTTTCTGAGAGTCTAACTCCCTCTTTTGCCCTTTGGTGCCCCATCTGCCCCTGTTGCAGAATGTTCTTCGGATCCATGTGTTAGAGGCTCAGGACCTAATTGCCAAAGACCGTTTCTTGGGGGGATTGGTGAAGGGCAAATCAGACCCCTATGTCAAACTGAAGGTGGCAGGACGAAGCTTCCGGAGCCATGTTGTTCGGGAAGATCTCAACCCCCGCTGGAATGAAGTTTTTGAGGTCAGGACTAAGTGGTTAGACTCCTGTGAGTCTGCCCTGTCTTTCTCCCTATCTCCAATAGAGGCCTCAGTGGTCAGTTGATGGGGGGGGTCATTGGAGACAAAAAGGAGGAAATTCCCTTTTGTCTGCACTGTTCTCCCATCTTTCTCCCTAGCTCCAATAGAGGCCTCGGGTCCTCTGTGGTCAGTTGATGGGGGGCGGTCATTGGAGACAAAAAGGAGGAAATTCCCTTTTGTCTGCACTGTTCTCCCACTAGGTGGTTGTCACATCAGTTCCAGGCCAAGAGCTAGAGGTTGACATCTTTGACAAGGACTTGGACAAAGATGACTTTCTGGGCAGGTAAGAGGGTAGGAGGGAGACCAGGTTGGGAGATGGGCCCTGTGGGCTGTGGTGTCCACCACTGGCTTCTCCTCTTTATCTTTCTCCTCCACAGGTGTAAAGTTGGTCTCTCCATGGTCCTCAACAGTGGCTTCTTTGATGAGGTGAGGGTGGGATGAGAATCAGTCCCTCCTGATCTTGACCTGAGCCTCATTTTCATCACTCCCATCCCCTCATTCTCAAGGCTTACCCTGCCTATGTCCACAGTGGCTGACCCTGGAGGATGTCCCATCTGGCCGCCTGCACTTGCGCCTGGAGCGTCTGACCCCCAGGCCCACTGCTGCTGAGTTAGAGGAGGTGAGGAAGGCAACTGGAGGAAGGAAGGGAGCAGGATGGGCCAGGGCTAACCCTCTGTCAGCTTCCAAAGCTAGTGCCAGGTCTCAGGACATCAGTTCTCATCCACAGCCCGCTGTGTGTTCCTACACAGGTGCTGCAGGTAAACAGTCTGATCCAGACTCAGAAGAGCTCAGAGCTGGCTGCAGCCCTGTTGTCTGTGTACCTGGAACGGGCAGAGGGCCTACCGGTGAGAGCAGCTTCCCATACCTGTAGCTCCCCAGCCTTACTCCCAGCTCACTGGCTTGCTCGGGGATGGATGTACCTTGTAGATTTGAAAGAGTGAATGGCCACACTCTGAGGATGGTGCTGGGGTGGGAAGACTGTCCATGGCTATCAAGCCAAAATGGGAAACATGATGTGGCTTTAATTTGTATAAGGGAGAGAGAGACCTTTCTAACTAGGTCCAGATTTATGACTAATGATGTTCTCTTTCCAGCTTCGAAAAGGCACCAAGCCTCCTAGCCCTTATGCCACTCTCACTGTGGGAGAGACTTCCCACAAAACCAAGGTATTAAGAAGTGCTTCACTGCGAAGAATAATGGGAGGGAAAGAGTAGAGGATTGAGTCTCAACACTGACCATAAACCCTTATTTCCAACAGACTGTTTCCCAAACTGCAGCCCCTGTCTGGGATGAGAGTGCCTCCTTTCTCATCAGGAAGCCTCATGCTGAGAGCCTGGAGCTGCAGGTACTGTAAATTCACCCCACAGGTGGGTACTCTAGTGCTCTGCAGATTCCAACTACAGACCAAGCACAGAACCAGACACAGGACACTGAGGAAGGAAAACATGATGCATACTTGTAATCTCAGCAGTTAGGAGTCCAAGGCAGGATGATTATGTTGAATTCGTTCAAGGCCATCCTGAGCTACATGGTGAGACCCTGTCTCAAAAAAGACAAAAAAAAAAGAGAGAAAGAAAACTTGAGTTTGTTATGGGAGAATAGAGAATACTCAGAGAATGGTAACTGAGGTATAAAGGCACCATGGAGACGAAAGGAGGAGGCCTACAAGACTGGGGACAAGGTAGAGGCAGGCAGAAAAGCATCCTTAGGAGACACCTGAATTTAAGAGCAGATAGGTTCTGATCAAGAAAAAAAGGGCCAGTTAGCCCTTGAGCATCCAGGATTTTCCTATCTCTTATCTCCCCAAAGGGGTGCTTCAATTACAGATGCTTATGCTGTGTGTCTGCCTTTTATGTCAGTTCCGGGAATTAGAGTTCAGATCCTCAAGCTTTTACCCACGGAGCCATCTCCATAGCCCTACTGTTAACTTTTGTTAGGGTCTGGGGGCTGGAGAGATGGTTCAGTGGTTAAGAGCACTGACCGCTCTTGCAGAGGACCTGGATTCGATTCCCAGCACCCACATGGCAGCTATGAACCATACTTAACTCCAGTTCTAGGGGAATTCGAAGCCCTCTTCTGACCTTTGCGGCATTGCATGACACGGGTGCACTCACATACATGCTGGCAACACACTTGTACACATAAAATAATAAATATTAAAAAAAAATAAAAGTTAGGGTCTCAAGCCCCGTATGGTGGCGCACACTTTTAGTCCCAGTACTCAAGAATCAGAGGCAGGCTGATCTCTGTGAGTTCAAGGCCAGCCTGGTCTACATAGTGAGTTCCAGGACAGCTAGGGCTACAGAGAGACCCTGTATCAAAACAACAACAACAACAAAAAGTTAGGGTCTCATTTTGCAATCATGGATGACCCGAAACTCACAGAGATCTACCTGCCTCTGCCTCTGCCTCCCAAATGCATGTGCCAACACACCCAGTATCTCACACGGTAGCCTAGACTCATCTCTACTCCTGCCAGTCTTCCTGTCTCAACCTCCTGGGTGCTGGAATTATAGGCATGCACCACCAACCAGCTGTTTTATTTATTTTTTTTGTTCTTTTTGAAACAGGGTCTCCCTGTAGCCCAAGCTGGCTTGGAACTCACTATGTAGACCAGGCTGGCCTTGAACTCACAGAGATCCACCTGACTCTGCCTCCCAAGTGCTGGGACTACAGGTGTGCGCCACCATGCCTGGCTTGTTGTTTTATTTTTAAATTTCTTGATTTTTATTTTGTACATGTGTTTTGCCTACATGTATGTAAGTGGATCATGTTCATTCCCATGGAAGCCAGGACATCAGATCCCCTGGAAGTGGAGTTTTGGACAGTGGTTAGCTGCCATGTGGGTGCTGGGATTCGAACCCGGGTCTTCTGCAAGAACAGTCAGTGTTCTTTACTACTGAGCCATCTCTCCAGCCCCAAAATTCATTTCACTTACTTTTTTTTTTGTGGTCTTTTTGAAACAGGGTCTCCTTGTATCCTTGTAGCCCCAGAAGGCTTGGAACTCGCTATTGAGACCAGGGTGGCCTACTTCATTTTTCTTAACAGGGAGTCAATAGATACATTCTACAGTTAATAAATAAGAGAGCTGGCAAGATGCCTCACTGGATCAGAGAACATGTTGTGCAAGCCTGGATGCCTGAGTTCATCCCTGGAATTCACGGTGGAAGGACAGAACTGACTTACTCTTTTTTAATATTTATTTTTATTTTTTATGTGTATGAGTGTTTTGCCTGCCTATATGTAAATGTATCACATGTGTGCAGTGCTTGAGGAAGGCCAGAAGAGGGAGTAGGATCCCCTGGAACTGGAGTTACTGAAAAAAAAGTCAGGAAATAATGAAATAGAGATAGAGGCGTTTTAGTTAGAATTATAGCTGATCAAAGAAAATGCTTTATGATGGTGATGATTATTGGTGCTGGGAACTGAACCCATAGTCTCATACATGCTAAGACACACTCTATTTCTAGGCTGTACCCTAGCCCAGCATGTGGAATCTGGAAATGAGAGTGTGATAAACACAAAACATTACTTGCTGTTCTTTGGTGAGGGGGTTGTTTGTTTGTTTTGTCTTTTTGAGAGAGGGTCTCCTTTTAGCCCAGCTGGCCTGGAACTTGCTATGTAGACCAGGCTGGCCTATAACTCACAAAGATCCTCCTACCTTTGCCTCTGGAGTGCTGGAATTAAAGGCATGGGCCACCACACTTACTTGCTGTTCTTTATGAGATAGGATCTCCTGGAGCCCAGGCTGGCCTCAAACTCACTGTGTAGCTAACGATGACCTTGACCATCTGATCTTCCTGCTTCTGCCTCATGAGTTGGAATTTCTGGCCTGTGCCACCACATCCAGTTTTATGAAGTGTTAAGGCTTGAACCCAGAGCTTTGTGCATGCTAGGTAAACACTCTACCAACTGAACTACTTCTCCAGTCCCACATCATTTACTTGTTAAATTTTTACCATTTTTTCTCCACTCTGCAGGTAATGGTGAGTTTGTGAAAGCTTAGAAGGCAGAGTCTGCTTTGTTAGAAAATGAAGGAAAAGCTGGGCATTGTGATGTACACCTGTAATCCCAGCACTCAGGAGGCTGAGGCTCGAGGATCACAAGTATCTGAAGCCAGCCTGGATGAGACCTTGTCTCAAACAACAGACAAAAAAAGTGGGGGAGTAGGGGATTAGTAGTTGTTGACATGTATTTTCTGTGCCCCAAAAGGGGACTCTTACCAAAACCATCCAAAAGTCTAAGTGTTGAGACCCTGAATACTAGCATTTAATGACTATCAATGCATTTGCCCCACAGGTTCGGGGTGAAGGGTCTGGTACCCTGGGCTCCTTATCCCTGCCCCTCTCGGAGCTTCTGGAGTCTGACCGGCTCTGCTTGGACCACTGGTTTGCGCTCACTAACGGCCAGGGGCAGGTGCTCCTGAGAGCACAACTAGGAGTGAGTACCTGGAGATGACCGGCTGGCAAGAGGGAGTAGGAGGGCCTTCCCAGTTGGAGGACACCCAGAGGGTGGAACAGAGGGTCCTGTCCTTATAGTGAGGCAGATATAGGGAGTAGCTCAAGGGTACGGAGCAAACTGCCCAGCTCAGTTTTCCTCCTCCCAGATCCTGGTGTCTCAGCACTCAGGAGTGGAAGCCCATAGCCACAGTTACAGCCGCAGCTCCTCCTCTCTGAGTGAAGAACCAGAGCTCTTGGGGGGACCCTCTCATAGTACCTCCTCAGGCCCAGAGGTTCGGCATCGCCTAACACTTGGTGACAGGTAAAGGACTGGGACTGCAGATGGGATGCAGGCCAGAATATGAAGTTTGAGTTCTGGGTTCCCTAGGCACTGTCTTCTGCCAGACCTATCTCCAACTTTCCACAGTCCCTTTGAGGTTCCCATTGGACCTCTTGGCCAGGTGAAGCTGACAGTGTGGTACCACAGTGATGAGCAAAAGCTGGTCAGCATTGTTCACAGCTGCCGGTGAGACACCCCCCGCTCCCCACATGTCCTCTAGACTGTCCTCCATCCCTTCCCTTGGGTGCCTTAATGCCTACATCCTCCTGTTTCAGGGCCCTTCGACAAAATGGCCGTGATCTCCCAGACCCCTATGTGTCACTGTTGCTATTGCCAGACAAGAACCGAGGTACCAAGAGGAAGACCTCACAGAAGAAGAGGACTCTCAATCCTGAGTTCAATGAGCGGTCAGTGAGTGGGCATTGGTGTGGAGAGGTAGAAGGCTTGGGCTGGATCCCTGGCCCTAACATACAGTTCTTCCCTAGGTTTGAGTGGGAGCTGCCCCTGGATGGGTCTCTCAGACGAAAGCTAGATGTCTCTGTGAAGTCAAATTCCTCCTTCATGTCAAGAGAGCGTGAACTTCTGGGGAAGGTGAGAATGCAGGGAAGAGGACCTGCTGGGACCAAGGCTGTCCTGTTGAGGAAACACCCCAGGGTGACAGTTGGGAGGTGACCCTGTCACCTCTGCAGTGGTTTGAGACCAGGGGTATGTGACAATGGGACATGTTCTTTGGAAAATATCAAAATAACCTCCTGCCCCCTACCATCCTCCAACCCAGGTGCAGCTGGATCTAGCTGAGATAGACCTTTCCCAGGGTGCAGCCCAGTGGTAAGTGTCTACATGGGAGTGGGCGGGGCTAGATACATACACTGAAGAAAACCCAATAACAGAAGGTGGGGGAGGATGTAATCAGAGCTGAGAACCACTGATTCCATTAAGTAGAGAAGCTTTTAGAATGTCTCCTGTTTATAAGCTGACACAAGAAAGTATGGAGGCTCAGGCCTGTAATCTCTGCTCTCGGGAGGCGGGAGGATGGCTGTGAGTTTGAGACCAGCCTGGGCTACATAGCAAGCTCCAGTCCAGCCTGGAATACAGAATGAGACCCTGTCTTTATGCTGAGCTCTGACCTTGTTTCCCTAGGTATGACCTGATGGATGACAAAGACAAGGGCAGCTCCTAGGAACTGGTGATAACCAGCCTGACTTTGCTGTCTTCTTGCCTCTTGCTGCATCACCACCACAGTGTGATGAGCCTACAGCTCGGGCTTCCTGGCTGAGCCTGTGCCCTTCAGCCCTTTTGCCTTCTGGACCCGTATTAGGGCCTTTGCCTGACCAAAGAGGACCATATGTTACCCTTTACTGCACGGCCTTTATCTTTCAGGCTCCTAGGGCAGGGACCTGAGCTGGCTATTTCCTGCTCTGCCTGCACATTGTTCTCCCTCCCAACTCCTCAGGGCCTTCTGTACCTGTGCCTGGCCACTGGCAGCACTAGCAGTGGCATTAGCTCATGCCAAATACAGCTTTTGGAAAGCTCTTCTTTTTTTTATATACATAATAAAAATATAGAAAACCAGAATGATTCACGAATTTGCATGTCATCCTTGCACAGGGCAATGCTAATCTTGTATTTAGTCTATGTGCTGCTGAAACCAGTAAAAGATCTTTCTTTAACTGCATGGCCATCATCTTCCCTGCTGTGAGCAGTCAGGAAGGATAGACATGGGGGGTGGGATGGTAGACAGGCTAGCCTCTCAAGCTCTGAGCCTCTTGAACTGCATATATCCAAAATGTACAGCAGCCCCAGCCCCATGCCCAGTTTCACCCTCACCTTACTCAAACCTGTTCTGAAAATATACCTGCTATGATGGCTGTGATCAGGCTCCTGGTTGGTTTTGTGAATTGAAGCACTTGGATCCTATCCAAACCTTTAAGTAGTTACAGGTTGGTTTTGGAACCCTAAGCTGGTAATATACAGATGACAAGAAAGGGCTCGGGACAGCAGGGCCAATTTCTTTGTCCAAGTGCCTAGGTTACAAACTCACTGTCTAGAACTGAATCTGATACTCTGGGTTTTGCACCAACTCTGTCTATCCACTGTATCTTGCATTAAATGTTAGATTCAAACCAACTATGGCTCTTTTCCTTGAAAGTTGGGATTCCAACCTATCCATCAGATGTTTATCCAACTGTCAAAAGTCTTCATTCAGTTTGCAGATCATGTCAGTTTATTTCATGGTTAAAACCTACTGAGATTAGCCGGGCATGGTGGCACACACCTTTAATCCCAGCACTTGGGAGGCAGAGGCAGGTGGATCTCTGTGAGTTCAAGGCCAGCCTGGCCTACATAGTGAGTTCCAGGACAGCTGGGGCTACAGGGAGACCCTGTCTCAAAAAGACCAAAAAAACAAACAAAAAAAACCCTACTGAGACTGCAGGTACTGACAGTCAAGGGTTTTGTGTGAAGTAGCTGAGTATTAGGTGAGACTCATTTGCCTGCTCGATGATGAAAAAATATTTTTTTTGGTGGTTTTTTTTTTTTTTTTGAGACAGGGTCTCCCTGTAGGCCCAGCTGTCCTGGAACTCACTATGTAGACCAGGCTGGCCTTGAACTCACAGAGATCCACCTGCCTCTACCTCCCACTGCTGGGATTAAAGGTGTGCGCCACCACGCCTGGTTTCAAATGATGAAATCTTAATTATCCAACTTGTCTGCTGACCACTGCCAATTCTTGGGCAGTCTGAGGAAAAGCTCCCCAAACCTGGTAAACCTGGAGAATTGCAGCACAGGCCACAGTGTCCAGTACTATCAGGGATGACTGCCACACCCAAAAGGCCCACCCAAGAGTTGAGAAACATTGCATATCTATTTGACACACTTACGTTTCAGGGGCCTTTCTGGAATGCAAACTCAAGATGCTCAAACTTCCATCTGTTCTAATTGTCAAGCAAAAGGCGAGTGAGATGGACAAGAAGTTACTGCAGAAAACAGGGTCACTCAAGCAACTTGGACTTCCACACTGCACAGAGACTTTCTCATCTTCACTAGAGGAATGAAAACATCAGGGTACCCCATTGTAGGAGGAGAGGAAAAAATAGTAAAAAACTAAGTTCAGTGCCACAATTTCTTAAAATTCTCTGTTATTGCCAGGTGTGGTGGTGCACGCCTTTAATCCCAGCACTTGGGAGGTGGAGGTATGCAGATCTTTGTGAGTTCGAGGCCAGCCTGGTCTACATAGTGTGTTCCAGGACAGCTAGAGCTACAGGGAGACCCTGTCTCAAAAAGACAAAAAAGAAAAAATCTGTTATTTACCTATCTGATTTATTAATTAATTTGGGGTCTCATGCATCCCAGGCTGGCCTCAAACTTGCTATATAGTCAAACATCAGCTCTTCCTGTTTCTACCATCCAAGTGCTGGGAAGACAGGCGTGTACTACCACAAACAACTTGTTTTTGAGACAAGGCTTCACTCTAGCCCAGGCTGGCCTCAAATTCATTGCAACCCTTCTGCCTCAGCCTCTCCTCCTGAGTGCTGGGATTACAGCATGAGCCACAAAAACTGAATTTACTTTTAGACCCCGCACTGTCTACAAACTTGGCTGGTAAATTTTTGGGGCCCCCTGTGTACTCACTACCACATCTATCAGGAGGTCCAGACTACTCAATCCAGAACTGTCCTTTTTATAATTTTTTTCTTAAAAAAATTTTTTTTTTGGTCTTTTTTAGACAGGGTCTCCCTGTAGCCCCAGCTGGCCTGGATTCGCTATGGAGACCAGGGTGGCCTCGAACTCACAGAGATCCACCTGCCTCTGCCTCCCAAGTGCTGGGATTAAAGGCATGAGCCACCACGCCCCGTTTGCCCCTATAATTTTTTGAGACAAGAGCTTACTACGTAGTTAGTCCAGGCAGGCTAGCCTCAAACTATGGCAATGGTCCTGCCTCATTTTCCTGAGCGCTGGGATTACAGGTGTGCACCACCATATTAAGCTTCACTTCAGAATCCTGGATGCAGAAGAACTCTAGAGCCACAGGTAGAGGAATTGAAAATTTTTAAGTCTCTTGTATAATTATTAGATATTGGGCATGTGGCCCAAGGCCTGCTGTTCTAGCTGGCTTGAAAAATACAACCACGTGTTTTGTTATATGTGATTTCAAAAGACACTCTTGACCTACTTTATCACTTTAAGTAATTACATTTCCAGAAACTGGAATTATATTTCCCCATTCTGGAAAGATCCCTACCCTTTCCTAAGATTTTCAAGTTCAGGCCACAAAAGGGAAGAATACCAATCTATATATTATATATGAGACAATTCAATACACAGTATACAAGGATGAAAGAAATTGAGTTTAGGGAGGTAGATCAGCAATATTATATATATAATATATATTATAAATATTATATCTAATATATATCTAATATATTATATATAATATATTACATAATATATCTATATATCTGATATATTGTATAATATATTACATAAATTATATATAATTATATTATAATATATATGAGAGAGAGAGAGAGAGTTGGTATGGTGGTACACACCTTTAATACCAGCACTCAGGAGACAGAGGCAGGAGGATCCCTGTGAGTTCAAGGCCAGTCAGGGCTACAAGGTAAGACCCTGTCTCAAAACAAAACAAAAAAAAACTCATGAAAAGTCATTTATCATGGAATTAACTACACTTATTTCCCAAAATAGCTTTTGTGGCAGGTTGGAGAGATTGTTCAGAAGAGACCTGACTGCTTTTGCTGAAGACCTGGATTTGGTTCCCCAGCACCCATATGATGGCTAGCAACAATCCTTAACTCCAGTTCTAGGGGATCTGATGCCCTCTTTTGGACTCAGCAGACATTGCACACGTGTGCACTTTCATACATGCAGGCAAAACATACATACACACAAAAAAAACATACATACACATGCATATACATACATACACATAAAAAAAAAACCACAGCTCAGTGGTTAAGAACATTAGTTGCTCTTGCAGAAGACCCAGGTTCGAATCCCAACACCCACATGGCAGCTAACAACTGTCCATAACTCCAGTTACGGATCCCACGGGATCCAGACTGCCTCTTCTGACCTCCTTGGGCACTGCATGACATGGGTGCACTTACCTACATGCAGGCAATACACACATACACATAAAGTAAAAATAATAAATAGGGGCTGGAGAGATGGCTCAGTGGTTAAGAGCACTGACTGCTCTAGCAGAGGACCGGGGTTCAATTCCCAGCACCCACATGGCGGCTACAAACCGTCCTTAATTCCAGTTCCAGGGGCATCCAAAGCCGTCTTCTGACCTCCACGGCAATGCACGACACGGGTGCACTCGCATACATGCAGGCAATCCACTTATACACATAAAATAAAAATAATAAATAAAATAAATAAGCCAAGCGTGGTGGCACACGCCTTTAATCCCAGCACTTGGGAGGCAGAGGCTGGCAGATCTCTGTGAGTTCAAGGCCAGCCTGGTCTACATAGTGAGTTGGCCAGCTGGGGCCACAGGGAGACCCTACCTCAAAAAGACCAAAAAATAATAATAAACTAAAATAAACAAGAGCCTCTGATGTTATGGGGAGGACTTAGAAACCCAAGGCATGGGTTTGAATCCTGCCATTACCTGCTGCGTGACTGGCCACGTGCCTTCCCCTCTCTGGTCCGATTTCTGTTTTGTGAAATGAGGGGTTTCAAGCTGCCCCTGCCAGGGACAGACCAGCGTCCCTCACAGACGTAGAGAGGACAGTCACAGGATCCAGACCCCTCGACAGACAGGAAAACTGAGGTATTTTTCTGTCTGTGGTTTTGCTGTGACCAGGTATCCTTGCCTGCACACATGGAGGCCAAAGGTCAATCTCAGGTGTCATTCCTCAGGAGTTCATGCTTGGTTTTCATTTCATTTTTATTCGTCTTTGTGATCAGCATCTCAGTATGTATCCCTGGCTGGTCTTGAATCACCTGCCTCTGCCTCCTGAGTGCTAGAAGTAAAGAGGTGTATGACCATGCTCAACTATTTTTAGTTTCGTGTGTGTGTGTGTGTGTGTGTGTGTGTGTGCAAATAGACCACTGTTCACAAGTGGAGGTCAGAGGATAATTTGCAGGAGTTAGTTCTCTCCTTCTACCATGTAGGTTCCAGGAATCAAACTCAGGTTGTCAGCTTTGGCAGTAAATGCTTTTCCCTGCTGAGCCAACTCCCTAGCTTCCACCCTTGTTTTTTGCAATTGGGTCACTCACTAGCACCTGGGCTTGCTGATTAAGCTAGGTTGGGTGGCCAGTAAAACTACAGAGATTCACCTCTTTCTACCTTCCCAACACTGGGATTATAGACTATAGACACACGCCACCAAGGGTGCTGGGGATCTAAACTCAGGTTCTTTTTTTTTTTTTTTTCGGTTTTTTTGAGACAGGGTCTCCCTATAGTCCCAGCTGGCCTGAAACTCCCTGTGTAGACAAAGCTGGCCTTGAACTCAGAGATCCACCTGCCTCTGCCTCCCAAGTGCTGGGACTACAGGCCTGTGCCACCACACCCATCAGCAAGCTCAGTCTCTTATGCTTGTACAGCAAGTATTTTACCAACTGAGCCATCTTCCCTGCCCCTGTGTGTTTTTTGTTTGTTTGTTTTGAGACAGGGTCCCACTATGTAGCCCCAGCTGGTTTGGAACTCACTATGTAGATGAGGGTGACCTCAAACTCCTAAAGATACACCTGCCTCTGCCTCCCCAGTGCTGGGAGATTACAAGTGTGCACCACCATGCCTGCAGCTTTTGTGTATGTATACTACTAGGATTCAAACCCAGGGCTTCACACATGCTGTACCACTAAGCTACAAACCCTAGCCCCCAGAGTTTACTTGACAGTAACAGATACAGGCTACTCCCTTCTTGGAATGTAACTTTATTGGACCAAGAAATGTGCAGTAGTTAAGAGGGTGTGACAACTCAGTCATCTATCCAACACCCCTTTCCCCTCTTCCCTACAGCATTCCTGGTGACACGAACCAGCCCCAAGGGATTAACCATGATCCTCTTTGCTGGATACTCATTTTCCCAGCCACTTCTCCAACTTGGGATGATCTTTACTCAGCTACAATCAACAAGACATAAGAGAAAGTCAGTTGGGAACTGAAGCATCAAAATAAAGCCCTCAGAGGGGTTAGAGAGATGACTCAAGGGTTAAGAGCACATACTGTTTTTGCAGAGGACCCAGGTTCAGTTCCCAGCATCCACATTGGGTAGCTCACAACCAACTGTAACTCTAGCTCCAGAGGATCCAACACCATTTTCTGGTCTCCAATGGCACCTGCATAAATATATAATTATAAATAAAAATGAACATTTAAAAACAAAATAACAGGGACGGGAGAGATCAATCGGTAGTTAAGAGCACTGGCTGTTCTTGCAAAGGACTTGGGTTTGGTTCCTAGCACCCACATGATAGTTCACAACCATCTGTAACTCTAGTTCTATAGGATCCAATGCCCTCTTCTGGCCTCCCTGGTACAAATATATACATGCAGGCAAAACACTCATACACATAAAATAAAAATATTAAAACAGCTGGGCATGGTGGCGCACGCCTTTAATCCCAGCATTTGGGAGGTAGAGGCAGGCGGATCTTTGCGAGTTCGAGGCAAGCCTGGTCTACATAGTGAGTTCCAGGACAGCTGGATCTGCAAGCTACTAGGTGTGGCTGAACAGAGATGCAGCTGGTGCAGGAAGTAAGTCTTTGAAGCCAAAGCTGTGCTCCCCTTGTGGGCCACTAGCAGGATCCCCCTACTCCCACCCCCCTGCCCAGGAACAGCATGCTAGAGAAGTGCTCAGCCTCTGAGCTATTCTGCACCACCAAAACAGTCATTATCAAATCATGAAAACTGATAAAAGCTGGGCATGGTAGCTCATGCCTACAATCCCAGTACTCAGGAGGCTAAGGCAAGAGGATTGTCACAGTTTGAGGTCAGCCTGGGCTACATAGTGAGTTCAGGACAGCCTGGATTACAGAGTGAGATCCTGTCTCTAAAAACCAGCAACAAAGATGGCGTGGTGGTGCATGCCCTTAATCCCAGCATTTGGGAGGCAGAAGCAGGTGAACGTCTGTGAGCTCAAGGCCAGACTGATCTACCTAGTGAGTTCCAGGACAGCTGGGGCTACAGGGAGACCCAGTCCAAAAAAAAGAAAAAAAAGAAAGAAAGAAAGAAAGAAAGAAAGGAAGGAAGGAAGGAAGGAAGGAAGGAAAGAAAGAAAGAAAGAAAGAAAGAAAGAAAGAAAGAAAGAAACAAACAAACAAACAAACCCCACCACTACCACCAAAGTCTGGTGTGGTGGTAAAATCATGTAATCTCAGGATTTGAGGGGTAGAGGCAGACCAAGGCCATTCTCAACTACACAGCCAATTTGGGATCAGCCCTGTCTCAAAAAAACCAAAACCAAACCAAAGTGGAAGGATTTTAAATATGGGATGAGATAATAAGAAGTACATTTTGAGGGAGGCAGGTGAGATGCCTTGTTGGGTAAAGGCACTTGCCTCCAAGCCTGATGACCTGAGTTTGATCCCTGGAACCCACATGGTGGAAAGAAAACCAACTCTTACAAGTTATCTTCTGGCCTAAGTGCACCCTGCCCCCCATACACACACATAATAAATGTAATAATATTTTTTTCAATGTACATGTCATGGTTGACTTCAGTTGTCAACTTGGAACCTAGGGAAAGGGGAACCTCACGTGAAGAATTATCTCCATCAGATTGGCCTGTGGGCATGTCTGTGGGGCATTTTCTTGATTACTAATTGATGTAGGAGAACCCAGCCCACTGTGGGCACAACCATTCCCTAGGCAGGTGGGCCTGGGCTGTATAAGAAAGGTAGCTGAGCACAAGCCTGGGAGCAACCAGTAAGTCAGTGAGCATTCCTTCATGGTCTCTGCTTCACGCTCCTGCCTTGAGCTCCTGCCCCGGCTTCTCTCAATGATGGACTGTAAGATGAAATAAACCCTTTCCTCCCCACATTGCTTTTGGTCATGGTGTTTATCCCAGCAATACAGATGTAAACTAGGACAGTATATTTTGTCATGATTGCTGTTTATCAGAGCAATGGTTACTTGTGGGTTTGGTGGTTTATTCTCTGTGCTTTTCAGCAGGCTAAAAATTTTACAGAAAGATTCCCAGGCCCTAGCACAAACCTAGAGCAGCAATTTTTGGGGACATAGTCTAGAAGTTTTTTGGCATACAAAGCTCCCAGGAGCCTTTAAAGAACAATTAATTCTGTGACTTTTTAGAATGTTACAGACAGGAAACAAGCATTGCATATTAAAGCTGATTTTTCTGTTTATATCTTGTATCTCATACAGGTCTATAAAAATGATTTGAAAGGGGCTTCATAAACTATGTATCATAAGGTATCCTCATTATCATCCCTCCTTTTATTGGAGTTATTACATCTTTGCTAACAATTCTTTACAATTCTTTGCTGTTGACTTAGGAAATCAGCTATTGATCCATCTTTATACATTAGCTAGTGTTTAAAGGAATAGCTAAATTGTATCAGATGAACCCACAATAATTCAAATTTCTTTCTTTTCTTTCTTTCTTCTTTCTTTCTCTCCTTTCTTTCTTTCTTTCTTTCTTTCTTTCTTTCTTTCTTTCTTTCTTTCTTTCTTCTTTCTTTCTTTCTTTCCTCTTTTTTAAATTTTCAGATATGGTCTAATTATGTAGTCCTGGCTGACCTGGAACTCACAGAGATCTGCCTGCCCCCAAGTAATGGGACTAAAGGTATGCACCAAGCATTCAAGGTTCTAAAGAGATATACTATTCTGTATGGGGGCTGGAGAGATGGCTCAGCAGTTAAGAGCTCTTGCAGAGGACCTGGGTTCAATTTCCAGGACCCACACGGTGGCTACAAACTGTCCTTAACTCCAGTTCCAGGGGAATCCAAAACCCTCTTCTGACCTCCATGCATTGCATGACACGAGTGTACTCACATACATGCAGGCAATACACTCATACACAAAACAAAAATAAAATATTTTAAAAAGAGATATACTGTTCTGTAATTATCAAACTTCTTTCAGTACTAGGGACATAGTACAGTTGATAAAGTGCTTTCCTAGCATGCAGGAAGTCCTGGGTTCAATCCCAACCACCTTTTATTAAGTGAGCACTTGGAACTAGATCCAAGAGGCCAGCTTGGTCTACATAACAGTTCCAGGCCAGCCAGGGTTACATAGTGAGACCTTACCTCAAAAAACAAGCAGAAAGCTGGAGAGAAGGCTCAGAAGTTAAGAGCACTGGTTGCTCTTGCAGGGGACCTGTGTTCGATTCCCAGCACCCATATGGTGGCTAACAACTGTCCGTAACTCCAGTTCCAGGGGATCAGACACCCTCTTCTGACCTCCATGCACTTTACAAGATAGGGGTGTGTCTTAGTTTGTTCTTCATTGCTGTGATGAAACACTCTGACCAGTACCAACTTGGGGAGGAAAGGGTTTATTTGTCTTACATCTCCCAGGTCGCACGCAGTTCATCAGGGAGCCCAAGGTAGGAACTCAGGGCAGGAACCTGGAAGCAGGAGCTGGAGCACAGGCCATGGAGGAACGCTGCTTACAGGCTTGCTCCCTTGGCCCCTGCTCAGCCTGCTTTCTTACGCAACACAGGCCCACCTGCCCAGGGGTGGCACCACCCACAGTGGGCTGGGCCCTCCCACATCACTCATCAAGAAGATGCCCTTCAGACATGGCCACAGGCCAGTTCAATAGAGGCAATTCCCCAATTGAGGCTCCCTCAACCCAGGTGTGTCAAGTTGACACTAAAGCTATCCAGCACAGGGTGCATTTACATACATGCAGGCAAGTCACTCATATACATAAAAACAAACAGAAACAAAGTATGCACTTGGGAGGTAGACCAAATTTCAAGGTTCAGGCTGGAGAGATGGCTCAGCAGGTAAGAGTATTGGCTGATCTTCCAGAGGACCTGGGTTTGGTTCCCAACACCCATGTGGCAGTTAACAACTGTCTATAACTCCCAACACCCTCTTCTGACCTCCTCAGGCATTGCACACACATAGTGCACACACATAGTACATACATGCATAGTACATAAGATTAAAAATTTTTTAATTCAAGATCATTCTCAACTATATAGCCAGTTAAGAGACTAGCTTGGGCTACATGTGACCCTATCTCAAAAAACAACAACAACCAAACAACAACAGAGGACTGGAGAGATGGCTCAGTGGTTAAGGGTACTGTTTGTTTTTGCAGAGGACTCAGGTTGGGTTCCCAGCACCCACATGGTGGCTGACAACTATCCATAGCTCCAGTGCCAGGGAATCTGATGCTCTTTTTGGCCTCCAGATACATAGCATGCATGTGGTGCACTTATGTGTAACAAAATACTCATATACATAAACAACAAAAACTATTTTTTGATTGTGGTGGAGACTGAATGTAGAAACTCATGTGTGGTAGACAAATTTTCTTCCATTAAGCTATAGCTCCAGACCCTCTTTTTGCTGTTGAGACAGAGTCTTACTTTTGTAGTTCAGGTTGTCATTTAATACTTGTCCTTCCTGCCTCCACTTCCTGAATGCTGGGATTACATGTATGTACTACCATGTTTGCTTGCTTTATCGTTCCCCTCCCTCCTTCCCTCCCTCCCTTCCTCCTTCCCTCTCTTCCTTCCTAGTTGTTTTGAGACAGAGTCTAATGTAGCCAAAGCTGAACTAAAATTTACTATGTTGTTGAGGCTGATCCTGAACTTCTAACCCTCCTAGCTCCATCTCTTGAGTTCTGGGATTGTGTGTACCACCATGCCCAGTTTATCTGGGATTGGGGCTTGAGTCTAGAGCTTTGTAAATGCAAGGGAAGACAGTCTGTTTCCTTAACTCTTACCTCTGCAAATGGTCTATCACTGAGCTAAATCTTCAATCTGTTTTTTTTTTCTTGAGACAGAGTCTCCCTGTAGGCCCAGGCTGGCCTAGAACTCACTGTTGTATCACTGAAGAGTTGGCTCCGTGGTTAAGAGCACTGGCTGCTCTTGCAGAGGACCCAGGTTAGATTTCCAGCACCCACATGGTAGCTAACAACTGTCCTAACTCCAGTTCCAGGGGATCCAATGGCCTCTTCTGACCTCTGAGGGCATGCAAGACATGGGTGCACTTACACACATGTAGGCAACATAGAACAAAAAAGTAAAACAAGAGAAATATCACCTTACTGATGTTGAGTAGCTTCTTTGCTGTGCCAGATCCATTCTATTTTACAAATGTAAACATGTCTAATTATGAGGGCTATCTTACAGGGGGTTACCAACTGAGAGTACAGGCTAGTCTGAGTCCAAACTCTTTAGGACCTCCACAGAGGGCACACCCAGAGAGGTTACTGTATCAGTCCACGGTCTCAGGAGTAAGGGCAGCCAGAAAATTGTCACTTATCAGAAGAGGGCATTGGATTCCCCTGGACTTGGAGTTACTGCCTTGTGAGTGCTAGGAACTGAACCCGGGTTCTCTGCAAGAGTAGCCACTAGCTCTTAATCTCCGAGCCATCTCTCCAGCCTCTCCTGTCTTTTTGAGACAGGCTCTCATGTAGTCCAGGCTGGCCTGGTCTCGAACTCCCTACATGACCAAAGATGAACATCTGACTCTTCCCGCTTCTACCCCTTGAATCCTGGGCTTACAGGCCTGACAGACCAGACTCAGTTTATGCGATGCGGGAGATGGAACACAGGGCTTTCTGCTTCGAAAACAAGCACTCTACCCATTGAGCTATAACCCCAGCACCCCATCTGTACAAAACTTTTCTACTCTTCTGAGTTTTCTCCAGCGCGTGAACCTCACTTAACAGCCCATAGAGTTTGAGGCGCCCCGCCAGGGTATTTATTGATATACAGACGAAGGTTGGATTGGGCAGACTGGTTCCGTCTCTGCACCCAGACCTTTTACTGAACGCTAGGGGCAATGACCGAACTCTCAAGATGGGCATGGGTGTCGGACAGCGAAGGTCTGGAAAGCCCAGCCCTGCATTTTCCACGGGACGACTGTGGCGCATGCACCGCCGCGGAGAAGCCTCCACAGGGAGAGTCTGGACAATGATCGGACTTAATTGTAAATCTTAACATTTACTTCAGCCCCCAGCTCATCTGAAAAATTAATAAGTGCCGGGCGTGGTGGCGCACGACTTTAGTCCCAGCACTTGGGAGGCAGAGGCAGGCGGATCTCTGTGAGTTGGGGGGCAGCCTGGTCTACATAGTGAGTTCCAGGCCAGCTGGGGTACAGGGAGACCGTGTCTCAAAAAAAAAAAAAAAAAAAATTAACAAACAAAAAGCCCTAAAGACACTTCTCGCTCTTCCGGCTAAGATCAAGGGTCAAAAAAAAAAAAAACACAAAAAACAAAAACAACCTTGTAAACTACTGTTGCCCGAAGCCACAGAGCTCAGCGGCGCGGTTCTTCCACCCAGCTGTGGAGGAAGCGAAGGCCACCGCAGCACTTCCGGCCGCACGCTCGGCCCCACCGCAGCCCGGCCCCACGGTGCAGCCCGGGGAGCTCGTCCAACAGGCTAAGGGCTACGCAGAGGCCACAAGGCTTTAGGGTCTGGGTGGGGACGGCTCACTCCCTTTCTGTTCCGGGACAGGTGCACAGCGCAGAGCTGTCACTGTCACTGCGGGCCGGAAGCCCCGCCACCGCTCACCTCTGGAGAAAGGTTTATTGTGAGCCAGCGTGAACGCAGGGACTACGACTCCCGGCATCCTCCGCGGCTTCCACTGTTAACCCTTCAGGGCCTGGAGCTGCCCGGTGTCCCGCCCCCGCCCCTTCCTCGGACTGGCAGGGTGAGTTTTGGGGGCTGGGGAGGGCCTTTTTCCTTTAAGGCTTAAGGGTGCATATAAGAGAAAAGGATGTATTGTCTGTGGAAGAAATGATTCCTTATTTTCCAAAAATGGGACAATCTGCAATAGTAAGATTCTGACGCTTTCTTCTTTTACAAATGGGAGACACAGCATCACTCCCTGAATCCCAGGGCCTAAATTCATCATTACAGTGTTTCTCAGAATGCTTCTAGTCTTCTCCGTTCCTCCAAGAACAAAGTAGCCAGCACTTTCTCCTAGCTCCCAAGCATTCTTCCCCCAACCCATCCCTTCTCCAGGACTCCCAGCAACGTTTGTGATTAGAGTTGAGGTTTTTATTGTGCCTGACTTGGGGGCAGAGATGATGGTGATGGTAGGGCGGTGAGTACACACGGAACCCACAGGAAATTCTGTATCCTTCTGGATTAGAGAATCCTGGCCTTTTGTCTAGCAGAGTCCTCCCTTCACCAGATGCCAACCAGGGGGTCCCCTGCAGGCTCAGCAGGCATCCTGTCTTTCGTCTGATTTGACAGTAGCTTGTGGAAAAGGAAAAAGTATGGGTGAAAGGTGTTAAACCAGAACCTTGTCCACACATGCACCCCCGAATCAGTACTAGGCACAGGAGACAGTAGATAATGTTATGGTCCCCTTACTGTGCACAGTTCCAGTTCTCATCTGGGTGGGGGCCCAAGGACTGAAAGTTTTAAGGATCATTAGACTATGCGGATGGGCAGGAGGGAGTAGAAAGGTTGCTTTCCCCCTTCACCTTTCTCTAGTTCCAGATCCTACTTTAAATTTTCCACCTCACACTAGGCTCCTATAACACCCCCAACACACACACACACACACACACACACACACACACACACACACGCCCCTTTGCCTGGGTCTTCTAGTCTAAAGCTAATGTGTGTTTTGTGTGTGTGTGTGTGTGTGTGTGTGTGTGTGTGTGTGCGTGCATGTTTTCTCTTCACTGCTATCTTGGTGTCAGTGTCATTGGCAAGTATCCCATCCTCACCCTGGACATTAACGCCCCTGTTGTGGGCAGTCTCTTGTTTCCTCCCCCTATTCCTAAAGAGAACATTGTTCTAGTCAGCTTTTGGGGAGGGAAGAAAACCTTGGGGCAGGAGTCCTGAACCACAGGAGGCCAGGGAGTGAGGTACACAGGCATATCTCTCCTCTCCCTCACGCTTGCACCCGCCAACTGGCTCCCTACCCCTGCCCCCGCCCCTTGACATCCCAGACTCTCTGCCTATTTAAACAGAGATGGGTGCCCCCATCGGCACACTGTCCTTTGGCCACTCAACATCATGCCTCCCAAGAAAGATGTTCCTGTGAAGAAACCAGCTGGGCCCACCATCTCTAAGCCTGCTGCTAAGCCTGCAGTAGGGGCCCCTCCAGCCAAGGCCAAGGCCGAGCCAGCTGTCCCCCAGACCCCTGCAAAAACCCAGGAGCCCCCTGTTGATCTCTCCAAAGTTGTGGTGAGTCCTGGGAAAGTGAAAATTTGGGACGGGTGGTTCGATGATAATATACAGCCTAGGGATTAGGGAATATGTAGATGGTGGGGAGTGAATGGCACTGAATGAGACTGGGGGTTCCCTGTGGTTTCTTACTGGGAAGCATCCAGGCTTATGACTGCTGTCTTTGCTCTTCTCTCCCTCTAACCTGTAAGTGTGTGCCACATATACACTCATAATGACCCTCTGCTGGAGACAGGGATTATAGATGGGGAACATCTGGGTTCTGAGGCTATTTCAACGTGAAGGGAGAGGCTGCTGCTTGCCCCTGGCTAGCTGTTCAACTCAAAAGGCCACAGCTATGAACCCCATGAGAGGAGACTGATGAGGACAGGCTTGTTAGACAATCACAGCTGGAGGCAGGGGTAAATTTAGCCTTTGTTCAGCCCCCAGTTATGTGAGGGATGCAGGACTCAGGGCTGTGGAGGGAGGGGAACAGGTGGCATGGGATTAACCCTGTTCCTAGGAAACCCTCCCCCCTATAATTCCTCCTCTTGGGATTCTCCCAAGGCCCAGGCTGGGAATGAGACTGAGGTGGCTGGGCTCTCAGCCTGGTCCCTTTGGGCCCCTCCCCAGAAGTGGCTGCCAGTTGGGTTGGGAGGACTGCTGGAGAGGGTTTCAATAAGCCCTGTCATCTCTCCTCACCTGCTCTTTTCTTCTACAGATCGAGTTTAACAAGGACCAGCTGGAGGGTGAGGAGACACTCATTCCCTAAGCCCCACTGTCCAATCCCAAACCCCTGGTCAGAATCCTTGTTTCCCTAACTCAGTCCCAACCTTGAAACCTCCCACACTTGTCCTCTTTTTCCTCCTATGTTTTGCTCAGCTCTAGCACATACTTTCTGAACCTCTCTTCTGTCTGAAAGTGATAGAATCCCTGGTCAACATTAACTTCTTATATCTCAGAATTCAAAGAGGCCTTTGAGCTGTTTGATCGAGTCGGTGATGGCAAGATCCTGTATAGCCAGTGCGGCGATGTGATGAGGGCCCTGGGCCAGAACCCTACCAATGCTGAGGTGCTCAAGGTCCTGGGAAACCCCAAGAGTGATGGTGAGAAGAGCCCTAGAAGGGAGAATTCTCATATTCTCTCCCTCCACCCCCCACCAAGTCAGGATCTCTTGTAACCCAGGCTGAGAATAACCTTGAACTCAGATCCTCCTACTCCCACCTCCCTAGTACTGGAATTAACAGGCATATGTCACCAAGCTAGTTTATGTGGCACTAGGGATTAAACCCAGGGCTTTGTGCAAGCTAAGCAAGCCCTCTATCACTGACCTATATCTCTACCATACTTTTTACTATTGTTTGCTTTGAGATAACATAGCCCTAGCTAACCCGAACTCTTGATGTAGACCAGGCTAGTCTCGAACTCACTGAGATCCACCTGTCTCTGCCTCCCAAGTGTTGGGATTAAAGGCATACTTTTTCAAAGTATTTTATTTATTATTTTTATTTTATGTGTATGAGTGATTGCCTGCATGTATGTGAGTGCACCTGTGTCATGCAATGCCTTGGGAGGTCAGAAGAGGGCTTCGGATTCCCCTGGAACTGGAGTTAAGGATGGTTCGTAGCTGCCATTTGGGTGCTGGGAATCAAACCCAGGTCCTCTGCAAGAGCAGTGCTCTCAATCTTTTGAGCCATCTCTCCAACCCCTAAAGGCATACTTTTCACTTCTTGAAACAGGTTCTCACTAAGTTACCCAGTTTGGCCTCAAACGCGCTCTGGTAGCCCAGGCAGCCCTTGCACTTGTGATTCTCATCTCTTGGCTTGGCAAATCGGGATTAAAGGCCTATCCCACTAGTGCTAGCCCTCAGTTTTCCCTTTCTTTGTTTTTGAGTGTATTCCATCACTGCACTACATCTCCAGCCCCTGTATTTTTTTTTTTTTTTTTCTTTTGAGACAGGGTCTCACTAAGTTGCCCAGGTTGGCCTTGAACTTGCCTCGTGTCTGTGATTACGGACTTGTGCCATGAGCCTGGCAACGATGTGTTTTTAATGGTAGAACACTGGAAAGGTGACAAAGATGCTGGGCTGGATGGCAGGACTTCAAAAGCTATCAAACACAATGCGGAAAATATCCTGAATGCTAATTGGGGGGTGAAGGTCACTGTGGTAGTGATGGATGCAGGCTGGGTCCCAGGTGGTACCTCATTGACTTCTCTTTCTAATCTCCAGAGCTGAAGACCCGCCGTGTAGACTTTGAGACCTTCCTGCCCATGCTCCAGGCAGTGGCCAAGAACCGGGACCGAGGCACTTATGAGGACTATCTGGAGGGGCTTCGAGTATTTGACAAAGAAGGGAATGGCAAAGTCATGGGCGCAGAGCTGAGACATGTTCTCACCACCCTGGGTGAGGCAGGGACCAGAACTGTGGGGTGAAGAGGAGGGGGTGGACAGAAAGAAGCTTGGTGAGTCAGGCAGAGGTAGGGATGGGATTACTGTCCTGCAGGTCAGGGGCAGGAGACAGAGGTCAGAATCGTGGGAGCAGAATCTGGGGAACTTGTTCCTCTAGAAGCTAAAGTGTCCAGCAAAGGGCAGAGGGCAGGGAATGAGGTGGGCGCCCCATGTTCCCCCTTTGGAAGCACCCTCTGTGCTGATTCCATTCAAGTCCCAACCCTCACGCTGTCCTTCGGTGGAAGCTTTCACCAGCTCCAAGCACCGTTAACGGAGGTGATATGGAAAGCAGAAGACAGGGTGCAAGGAGGTGTCGGTTGGGCTGGTGGGGAAGGGAAGACAGGGGCGTCAACACTGTTTGGGGTTCAGGAGAGAAGATGACTGAGGAAGAGGTGGAGACTGTTCTGGCAGGACATGAGGACAGCAACGGCTGCATCAACTATGAAGGTGAGGGCCAGGCAGAGGCCGCGGGGTGGGGCACCTAAAGTGCGGTGGGGTTACCCCAAGGTCTGCTTCGGCCCTCTCTCGTCCTCTCACGCAGCCTTCCTGAAGCACATCCTAAGCCTCTGAGCAGCAAGGCAGGTCTTCCAGCAAAGGCTCGGGCTGCCGGGAGAGCGGGAAGCCTTCCCGGCCAGCGGCGCCCGATGGGTGCGCCAGCTCCCTTTCCCCCGCACTGCTGCGGTTCGCGTCCACCTCCCAGCGCTGGAAGCTTTTCCTGCCACTAGGCGGCCACTTAGTGTTCGGAAATAAAGATGCGGTTCCCGTCTTGGCCTCCGAGTCTTTCTTGAGGAGGGGGAGGGGGCCTCTTTAGAGGAAGGCGACGGAGGGAGGGTCCGAGTCCTGCTAGTCGGGCTGCTCGGAGGAGCGTCTACGAACGCCCGGCACCAGCTCAGCTCGGTTCCTGCGTGTGTAGGGCACCCTGCCTCTCACCTCCCTACACCGCGATGCGGGTAGCGTGGGCCAAGACCCGCATTCCTATTGGCTGAAACCGCCGCGGGTGACGTCACGGACGTACTAAGAGCAGGGTTGGGCCTGGCGTCGGAGCCATTACTGCAGGAAAAGGTCCCGCAGAGCTGAGCAGTCAAGATGGTGGGCCCGGGAGCTCGGGGGACGAATGGGAGTTGGGGGCAAGGAGGAAGCCTCGGGTCAGGGAGAGAAGGCAGTGGACGGGGGCAAACGGAAGCTGGGGGGTTGGAAGGCTGGAGGTGGGTTGAAAGGACTGGGGCTCCGTCCTGGGAAGCGAGTCCTTAGCCTGAAACAGGAGTTCGTGAGGCCGGGATGGAAACTTGAGGGGTTGGAGTTCAGGCGCTGACCACTCCGTTCTTCTCCGAGCAGTGTGACTTCACCGAGGACCAGACCGCAGGTAGGCCGTCTCTGAACCCCAACAGAGCACATCCCCCTCTAGTACCTACTCTCCAACCCCAACCTGTCACCTCTCCAGCACTCCAGGAATGCCCCCTGGATTTCCTTTTCCCCCAATTTCCGAGCCCTCTATTTTCTTCTCATTCTTTCTTCCTTACCCTTCCACTCTAGATCTGCGCCCCAAACACTGGGTGAGTTTTAGGTGGTGTGGGTCCGTGAAACGACTTCACTTAATGCCTGTTGTGTGGGGCTTGGGAAGGGTGTGCTTATCTGTCCCTTAATCAGCCTTTTCTGCCTCTTCTCTCCTCACTGTCCCCCTCCTTCAGCTTGGAATTGTGAATACTGTAAAGGGGAGTAACTTGTTTTGTGAAGGGGCTGGGAGTTTGCTAAGGATGTGACTACGTTCCACCCCCTGGAAGGTCTCTTTGTAGGGGAAGGGTGGGAAGTGGGAGGGTAGAATGAACCTAGAGTCCCTGGCCGGTGCTCCTACTTCCTTATATGGACAGGCCCTAGACTGGGCGGTGGCAAATTCCTGCCCTGTGTGGTGTAGAGACTAGGCAGGCCTGCTGCTGGCAGAGGGGGGTATGTTAGTGCATGGCACCATGCTGTTAAGACTGTGTCTTTATGTGGGACATTTGAGTTGGGAGAAAGAGATCCCTATTAGCAGTCTTGGGTGTACAGGAGGGCAGAGATCTGATTTCTGCAGCATGATTAAAGTTGAATTGGCAGGAAAGTTCGGACAGGGTAACTGGGTTAACCCCCAGTGCTGATGTTCATCTGAATCCTTAGAATTCAAGGAGGCCTTCCAGCTGTTTGACCGAACAGGTGATGGCAAGATCCTGTATAGCCAATGTGGAGATGTGATGAGGGCCCTGGGCCAGAACCCTACCAATGCTGAGGTGCTCAAGGTCCTGGGGAACCCCAAGAGTGATGGTGAGCATCCTCAAGAACAACCTAGTGTGGCAGTGGGTCATCTGTTCACTTGCATTCCCCACAGTCTTGCCCTGAGCACTTCTGTGATTTCTCTGGTCTGACACTTCTGTCCCTCATGCCAGAGATGAATGTGAAGGTGCTGGACTTTGAGCACTTCTTGCCCATGCTACAGACTGTGGCCAAGAACAAGGACCAGGGAACCTATGAGGATTATGTTGAAGGCCTTCGGGTGTTTGACAAGGAAGGGAATGGTACCGTCATGGGTGCTGAAATCCGTCATGTCCTTGTTACACTGGGTAAGGCTCTGTCCTTTTTTCTGAAGTTAAGATGCCACCTTGATATACTTCACCTGCATCCAGTTCTAAAAATGTTCTTTCCTCTACAGGTGAGAAAATGACAGAGGAAGAAGTAGAGATGCTGGTGGCAGGGCATGAGGACAGCAACGGTTGTATCAATTATGAAGGTAGGGGGCCTTTGAGGAGGAACGATTATCTAGGGCATGTTAAGGAAAGCACCTGAGGTTTTTTTATTCCTAGACTTGGTTCCAAAAGGAGCCAGGAAGCAAGGGGTAGAGCCCAGCTCAGCCTGGGAGGGGGAGGCTGGAGATGTAACAGTAAAGGAAGGGGTGATGGGTATGAAGGGTGGGGAAGGAATGGAAAGTAAACAGAATGTCTGTTCCCCCACCACCTGACCCCCTCATCCCATGTCTGTGTCTTGTCTTTACCATTAATGTCTCTTCCTTCCTGCAGCGTTTGTGAGGCATATCCTGTCGGGGTGACGGGCCCATGGGGCGGGTACGGCTCCTCCAAGCCTCTCCTCTAGTTGATCTTCCCGGTGTTTCTTTTTCTTCCCAACCTGTGCTCTCTAGCCCCTGCCCTGACCCTATTACCATCTGACTTCCTTCTGGCATGTTTCTGCATGGAGCTGGCTAGGGAGGGGAGGGGAGGGGAGGGGAGTCCTCAAAGAGGAAGGCAGCTTGGGGGTATGGTACCTCCTTCTCTCCTACAATGGTCTCTGAGGCTTGACTTAACAGGGTCTTGGGTGCTGGTGCCTGGGAACTCTCACCAGCTAGTAGAGCAGGCTTGTCTTAGAGTGATCCTCCTGGAGCATGGAGAGTTGACAAAGGTGGGGTGGGCTGCTTGCCCAATTCTGCTGCTGTAACTGAACTGTCCTTTTTCCATCCCTCTGCTGGGCAGCTTGGAGGTACCCTAACCCAAAACTCTCTTCCTCCTGCCAGTGGCTGACAGTAGCCATAGGTGTAGTTGAGAACTTTTCTGCCTCTGCTGTGTTCTTGCCGCTCAGAGTGGGGTGGGGGGCTAACAGTTGGTGGGAGGGGAGCCAGGGGCAGAGAGAACTGGTCACTCAAGGTGGTTGGTTGCTGTGGGCATGTTCCCTCACGCCACCTTCATGGTCTTGTAGTCTCCTGGCCCATGGTATACCCCTTCCCAGCCCTCTCCTTGCCTTACTCCACCTCCTCTCCACAGAGCTTGTCCGGATGGTGCTGAATGGCTGAGGACACCCCCATATCTGGAGCCCGTGCCTTGCCCTGTGTGAGATTTCTGTGTCTCCTTATCATAGCACCGTTTGCATCTGGTCTCTTCTGGATGATGTTTGCTGTTAGCATTCACCAAATAAATTTGCTCTCTTTGCCCTATTTTGGTTGTGTTTTCCTTCCTGAACAGGGTGAAGAAGGAAAAGGTGAGATGGTAATGATTTCTGCCAAGATAGAGCCTGAGGCCGATGGCACAGAATTAGGACTGGCCTCATTTATAAAAAGCTACTACTACTCCTTTGTGGAATGAAGAAAGCCATAAATCCCTGTAGGATCAAAGCTAGCTATCTTTTGGGGGTATGTGTGTGCGTATGTGGGGAAGGCATCTTTTTGTTCAATCCTGTATCTGATTAAATCTCTTTGCTTCTTCAAACCAAACCCCCACCCTCCCAAGCACTGAAGGCCTTTTGTGGAAAAGCCTGTGAGTGTTTATTGTAGCTGAAACCAGGACATATTAGCAATGCCAGAGCCTGTCTTGTCACATCTGCAGGGCTGGGGCCAATAGCATCAAATGTAGATGAAGGCCTGTCTCTTCCCTAATAAGGGAAGGAATGCAACCACTACTTCTGAAAGTAGTGGTTCTTCTGTAGGGATGTGCTTCCAAGTGTTAAATGCTATTTTCAGGGCAGGTGAGAGCCCCTGCTGCGCACTGCAGTCCTAATGGGCTGCTTCTCCCTCCCTGGTAAATACCCAGTGAGGGACTCCAGGACAGCCACCCCCAAGCCTGATCCCCTGCCTAACAGCCACAGGTAAGAGAACACAGATGCATCCACAAGATAGAACTGAAAGCAAATTAATTTATAAAAAAAAAAAAAAAAAAGAAAGAAAAAAAGGAAGGAAAGAGAATTTTACAGAAAACTTTGAACAGAAGGAAGGTGCCAAGACACAAAAGAAGAAAAACACGGGACATGAGGAACAAAGGGCCTGGTGGGAGGGACGGAGAGAATTGGTGTAGTGCCTGGGATCCCAGCTGCCTCCACATCAACTTATATATAAGGAGGAAGAACTGGAATAGGGAGGCACTCAAGTCCTAGGAGCAGAGCCATGCTGTGCTGCCCCTAAATCTGTCCTCGTTTGGGGAACTCCTAGCTACCAGTGAGGTTTGGTCAGGCCTGGTGGGAAAGGGCAGGGATAGGAAAGCGTCCCACTGAGTCATAGGAAGGAGGTGCGTGATTTTCCACATCTCGGGTTTTGCCAACTCCTCATCTGCTTAGAGCTTCCTTTTCCATGCCTTCTAGGCACTCAGGGATACAGGGAAGAGGGAGAATAGCTCCCACCACCCTTCCTCTATTACCTATCACAGAATCCCCCCCAAATAATTTCCCCACCAAATACACAAACACATCAACTAAGCAGGTGATTTTTAAAAACAAACACAAAACTGACATTCAGAGGGAAAGGTCATTGGCTGAGCTGGGGTGGCCTAAAACAGCATCAATGACGAAGCAGCAGGAGAGATTAGTATGAATGAACTGGTGGAATGGTGAGGGGAGCTGACTCTACCAAGGGACTCAGACAGGCTTGGTACCCTATTCCATCCCCAGAGCTCTCCCCAAAACCTTATAACCTATCCTTTCCCCCTTGGTTAAATGTGAAAGTTGGTTGCTTTTTGTGGGTTCCAAATGTGTCTTTAAAATCTACCTCCTTTCAAAGGGCTTCATTTTCTTGATATCCATAAAAAATGCAGTAATTCTGAAGGTTAGAGTAGAACCTTGTATAAACACCTTTCCCATCCTATCCTTCCCCAGACATTAGAAACATCTTTTAGTCAGAAGTCCGTGAATAATAACTGGATATAAAACTACGGCCTCTGCTGGGCATGGTGGGGGCTGTGGAGGGGCAGGAGGAGCTTTCCTTACGTAGTGATGAACTCTCCAGGCTGGGGGAGGGTCCAGGTGATGGGGGAGGGCTGTTCCTGGAACTGTGATCTCCATGGGGAATGAAGGGAGAGATGGCTGGCTGGCTCCTCACTGTGGAGGTGGCACAGGAGTAACTGTGCCTGGGCTTGGAGCTGTGGGGTCTGGAGGCAGAGGGGTGCCTGGGTCTGTAGAGAAAAGGAAGACAAATCAGTTGGAGCAAGCAGAGGGATGGATTCAGCCCCCGGCTCCACACACACAGAACTGGCCATGGCATGCAGTGGGTGGGTAGATGAATGAAGTACCCATAATGTACAACTTCTCTATCCCAACACCCTTTTCCACCTGACACTGGGAAAATCTACTGATACTCCAAACCATCCTGCCCCCAAGGAACTCTAAATGGGGCATCTGAGTGTAATGAGAACAAGCAAAGGGATGCCAACCATCATGCAAACAGGTAAATAGTTTTCAAGTTTACAACTGAGAACCTCTGTGCCACCGGACTCCAAGACCCACCAGTGAAAGGCCCCAACGTCATCCCAGAGGTGGCAGCTGCCAAGTTGGGAAATGGAGGACAGCCAGAGAGGCCCTTCCTTCTGTATTCTAATTTCACCAGAGTGTTGAAAATGGATCTTGAAAAATTCTAGTATCTGACCACTTCCCCACCTGCCCTCCCTCTCCCTCCATGAGAAGCCCTCTCCCTCACCCTTCTCCCCTCCTTGCCCCTTCTCACCTGGCAGTGGGCTGGCACTGGGCAGGAGGTTGCCCTGAACAGCTGCCACAATGGCAGGGCTCTGGGCTGCGGCGGATCCGAGCCCCGGCCCGAGAGGCAAGGAAGATGGCATGGTGGTGGTCGCCGGCAGGTTAGGATGTAGAGGGTTCGCCATGGACACAGGCAGGTTAGGTGGGGGGAGAGTGCCCGGGGCGAACGGGAGATGGTGGTGATGCCCATGCAGGTTAGGAGGAGGGGGAAGGTTAATACTGATGGAGTCAGCTAGACTACCAAATGGGATGATGGATGGAGCAGCAGGAGGAGGAGGAGGCGGCATGCCAAAAGGCAAACCCAAAGGAGCATTACCCGCCACGCCTGGGTGCCCGCTGCCTGGCACTGCCCCTGGCATCATTGAGGGAGGAGTTTGTTGGTTGGGGAACGGTGAGGGGCCTAGGAATAAAGAGGAGAGAAATAGGTCAAATTTTGTTTTCCTACTCAAGTTCCACTCTCTAGCTACTACTTGGTGCCATCTTCCCTTTTCCTGACACTACAGTAAGTGGTAAATTCTTGGACTAAAACTCCAGCGCTGAGTTTGGGGAGATATCCTTGCTAGTTCATGGACATAACACAAATAAGCCCATCTGCAGAAACTGCAACCAACCCTCAACTCCAGGCCCATGGTGTGTCCCCTTCAAGGGAGACTAGGACATCTGCTTGGATCTCTAGCCAATAAATGTTCTGGAACCCACACTCACCATGGGGTCCAGGGGGGGGTACCCCTGGTGGGACTGCCCCAGGCTGGGGGGCTCCAGCTGGTTGTGGCTGCTGTGGCACTGCAGTTGACCCTGCCTGCCCAATCTGTTCAGAAGGGCCCAAGCTTCCTGGAGGGGCCCCACTACCAGCAGGAGCAGGGGCCACTGAGGCTGGAGCCACAGCTAGGCCATGGACTGTGGGTGGCCCAGCAGCCCCTGTGGGAGGTATGGGCTGAGAGCCTGGGGGCAGGGCTGGTGGTGGCTGCTGCTGCTGTTGGTGCATCTGTTGGAAGTGCTGCTGCCGGGCCCTCATCTCTGCGTACTTGAGCTGCTCCATGTGGAAGGCTTGTCGGTCAGCCAGGAGCTGCTGCCTCTGATACTCCAGCTGCCAGTGTCAATGAGATACTGTTAACAGATTCTGGAAGATCCTATGGCAAATCTGTACCTTCCACTTTTTCTTTTGAAAGACCCTAACTCTCATGCAAGGTGGTTCCCCAGGTCTAAACCGTGTACTTCCTCTGACCTCCCCACCCCACTACTTGTATGCATGTCTCCTTACTGCACTGGCGTTAACCTGGTGGCAGTCCTGGCTCATTTCAGTTCCAAAGCTTTGAATTTATCATTACCTTGATTAGGAAAATGCTTCCAGGTCCTGTCAATTCAAAGTTAGCTAGAAACTTACTATCCTAAGGAAGCCACCCCAGATTAATTTACTTGTCTCTGAGCTTTGACTTTATTCTGTCATCGCAAGTTCTTTTTTGTTTATTTTTGGTTTTTTTGAGACAGGGTCTCTCTGTAGCTCCAGCTGGCCTGGAACTTGCTATGTAGATGAGGCTGGCTGCCTGTCTCTGTCTCCCAAGTGCTAGGATTAAAGGCATGCCTGGCTTATTTTTGATTTATTTGGTTTTTTTGGAGTCAGGGTCTTCCTATGTATCCCTGACTGGCCTAGTACTCACTATGTGGCCTAGACTGGCCTTGAATTTGCAGGGATTCTCCTGCTTTAGTCTTCTAAGTGCAATAATTACCAGTATGCACCATCATACCTGGCTCCTGGGACTTAAACATTTGATAGAAAATCTTTTTTTTTTTAAGAGTTTTTTTTTTTGTTGATTTTTGTACTTGTTTTTGGTCTTTTTAAGACAGGTCTCACAATTCAGCTGGCCTGGAACTCGGTATGTAGATCAGGCTGGTGTTGAACTCACAGAGATCCATCTGCCTCTGTCTCCCCAGTGCTGGGATTAAAAGTGTGCCACAATGCCTGGCCTTTAATAAGAGTTATTTTATTTTTAATTATGTGTATGTTTGGGCTAGAGAGATGGTTTAGCAATTAAGATCACTTGCTACTCTTACAGAGAACCTGGATTTGGTTCCCAACACCAACAGGATGGGTCACAACCATCTCTAACATGTAGACAAAACACTCATACATATCTTTTTCTTTCTTTCTCTCTTTCTTTCATTGGGGGGAGGGGAAGGTCTCATTATGTAGCTCTAGCTGTCCTGGAACCTGGAGACAAGGCTGGGCTTGAACTCACAGAGCTCTGCCTGCCTCTGCCTCTCCAGTGTTGA
Source organism: Nannospalax galili (assembly GCF_000622305.1). NCBI lineage: Eukaryota > Metazoa > Chordata > Mammalia > Rodentia > Spalacidae > Nannospalax > Nannospalax galili. The sequence continues at coordinate 264,886 of NW_008351698.1, forward strand.
GATTAAAGTTACACCTGGCCCTAAAAAACCTCTTAATTTGAATTTTCCAGATATTTTCAGTATTAACTGTTTCTGATGTCTCCCTGTTATATATTGTAAACTTATAAGTTCTCCAAGGGCAGGGACCCTGTCTTCTATCTCCTTTTACATCCTTTCAAAGATAAACTGGTTTAATATTTATCTGTCTATCCCAAATTCATCTCCTGGATCTGTCCCCTCGTCTCCCATCATCCCTTAAGCCTGTTGAGTCGCTCATTTATTGAGACTCTAGTAAGGATGAAGCACCGTTCCCGGACCTGGAGATGAAGCAACCAAAGACCTTGGTTAGCAGCCTCCTCCTTCCATGCAGCTGATATTCTGTAGAACCTCAGTCTCCAGGCATCATGTGGGAGGCTGCTTGGCCTTGACTTTCTGGGGCCCACTCCCCAAGCCCTAACCTCCTCTGCTGTGAAGCCTTGGGAGTCTTGGGATTCCTAGGCTCAGTCTTCAGGCTGGGCTCCAGGTTCCCACTTCTCTAAAGGGATGTTACTCACTGCTTCTCGCTCCCGGTCCATTATTGTCTCCAGCTCCTCAAAATGGCGGAGTTTGATCTCCAATTTTTTCATTTGGGTCTCCACCAGCAGGGCCACCAAAGATTTGATCTTCCTCTCCTCAACAGCAGCCAAGTGCTAGGCAAAGAAGAATGAGACAGCCTGTAAGCAGGAGGACTCAGCTGCAGACATTCCAGGAGACAGGGCAGGATGGATGCTGGCAGGTCATTGAAGGAAGTAGCTATAGTCACAACCCACCTAGAGTATTACAACCTTCAATTATTTATTTATTTTATTTTTGGTCTTTGAGACAGGGTCTCCCTGTAGCCCCAGCTGTCCTGGAACTCACTATGTAGACCAGGCTGGCCTTGAACTCACAGAGATCCACCTGCCTCTGCCTCCCGAGTGCTGGGGTTAAAGGTGTGCACCACCATGCCCGGCTATTTATTTATTTACTTATTTATTTAGACAGGGTCTTCCTGTAGCCTCAGCTGGCCTGGAACTTGCTGTGTTGACTAGATTGGCCTTGATCTCACAGAGATCCACCTGTTTCTGCCTCCTGAGTGCTGGAATTAAAGGCATGTGCTACAAGGCCTGGCTCAACCTGAATTTTTTAAATAAAAAGCATGAGGAAAAAGAGGAACAAGAGCCAGGTATGGTGGCACACGCCTGCAGTCCCAGCACTTGGGAGGCAGAGGCAGGCAGATCTCTGTGAGTTCAAGGCCAGCCTGATCTACATAGTGAGCTCCCGTACAGCTGGGGCTACAAGGAGACCCTGTCTCAAAAAGACAAAAAAAAATAAAAATAAAAAAATTAAAAGGGAATAGGCCAGCATTATTTAAGTAAGGTGTGGGCAGGGAAAGGTTTCTTCCACAAGAAGTGGCAGCTTCTTGTCTGGGCTCTCTGACTGCTGACTGGCCTCACCTTGGCCTTCACTGCAGCAGCAGCCAGGGCAGCGGCAGCAGCTGTGGAGAGGTTGCCCTCACCGATGTCGCGTTCCACCTTTGTCTTCCTCTCTCCCTCGGACTCCACAACTTCCTTCAGCACTTCCTCCTGTCCCTCCTTCGGCTCCTTATCTTTCTCAGGATCACCTGGGCCAGGACAAAGGCTGAGTTAGCCTTGCAGCTTCACATCTCTTTCCTGTGCCCCAATCACCATTCTGCGGGGAGGCTCACCAACTGGGTCCCCATCATTCTTCTCTGACTCCTTCTCACTGTCACCTTCTTTCCCTTTCTCTTCATCCTTCTTGGGAGCCTCACTTGCTTTCTCCTTTGGTTCTTCCTCTGCAGCCCCTCCTCCTTCTCGTGGTTCCTGCAGTTCCAGTGGAAGAAAGGAAGACATCAGGGGAAGCAGCGACTGGCACTCACACCAGGGCCCAAATATTTATTTATTTATTCATTTATTTACTTACTTATTTATTATTTATTTATTTACTTATTTTTATTTATTTTTGTGTGTGCACAGTGCATGGCCATATGCAAGCTGAAGCCAGAACAGAACTCTGGGTGTCCTCCATAGAGGAAGGCTCTCTGCCTTATTGTCTTGAGACAGATCCTGCCCCAGTGATGGGGTTACAAACATGCTCAGTGATACAGTTTTTCCCAGTTTCCCAGTTTCATTGTTGTTTATTTTGTTTTTTTGAGACAGAAGAAAAACAAAAACCCATTACAGGCTGTTGTCTTGAGACAGATCCTGCCCCAGTGATGGGGTTACAAAACATGCTCAGTGATACAGTTTTTCCCAGTTTCCCAGTTTCATTGTTGTTTATTTTGTTTTTTTGAGACAGAAGAAAAACAAAAACCCATTACAGGCTGGCCTCAATCTCACAGCAATCTGCCTCTGAGTGCTCCATCTCCGAAGTGCTAGGGATTAAAGGCGTGCACCACCACGCTTGGATAATGCCCAGTTTTGTACCAAGGTGCTGGGATTCAAACTTAGGTCCTCATGCTTGCAGAGCAAGCGCTCGCTCTTACCCACTAAACCATTTCCCTAGCCCCAACTTTGCCCTTCTTACTTCAGGGGTGATTTGGCTCCAGGAGATTGCCCGTCACTGGATTCCCCATCACCACAGAGCTGGACCCAGCAGCCCCACCTAGTCCCAGGTCATTCCCTCTGTACCTTGGGCTCTTTCTTCTCATCTGCTGCCTGGCCTTCTGTCCGTGCCTCATCAGTCCCACTCTCCTCTGGAACCATGGGGAAAGCAAAGGAAAGGAAAGGAAAGAAAGGAGAAATGTCTGATAGAGTCTCGTTTGTGTAACCATTTCCCAGTTGCTGAAGCCTTAAAGAGAGGACAAGCAGGAGCCAAAGTCCCTACAGTGAAGTCCTGGGGGAAAGTAAAACCCCACCAGCTCTCCCACTTGTGCTGTGACTTGATGTCAACGTGGGGCAGGAATGAGGCCGGGACAGCACTAGGAGGCCAAGTGGTTCTGGTTCCTGGTGAATAGGAAGAATTCTAGAGACTTGCCAGGACTTACCAATGCGCTCAGGCTCATCAGAGGTGGTTCCTGCAATGCCACTGCTTTCCAGACCGAAGGCTGGGTCTGCTTTGCCTGTGACTTTAGCTGCTTCTTCTACTTTCCGAACATGGGCTTCCACCAAGGCTGTTGGCACCTCTTCCTTCATTTTGGAGAACTCTTCTGCAAACCCAGAGGGGATAAGGCAGGGACAGAGCAGGTGAGCAGTTCTGGTTATCCCTGTGAAAGCTTCCTCACAAGCCCATCTCTTCCTCTATGACTAGCATGAAATCTAGACAGGTGCCTGAGCTGAGGCAGCAACAGACAAAGCTGGCAGGGCAGCCATACTTGAGGTTTCACAGTCTGAGTATCCAGCCTTTCAAAAGCACAGTAAGGAGACCCCCCCCCCCCTGCCAATTACCTAGGGCTGACTTTGCAGCAGCAGAGGCGACTCGGGGATCGACAACGGAGGCCAAGAAGGCAACAGTGCTCATAACAGGGTTGCCCGACTGACTGAAGGGGATGGGCTGGTAAGCCAGAGGGCCTAAGGAGGCCTCTGAGTCCTCCAGGTAGGGGTCTTCAATGGGAAGGCGAAGAAAATGGAGGATACATTCATCCTGCGTCCGGCTTCCCACATGTTCGGATACTTTGTTCCAGTCATCCTTGTACATTTCCAGGGCCTGGCGGTAGTGGTAGAGACATAACTCTGCTTACTTAGTCACTTTCCTCGAAGGTCAACTCCCCACATCCTACTAAGGGCAGCTGGGTGTGTGTACTCTGCTGGATCTAAAAGGGGGATCTCCAAGTAGCACTAAGAAAGGATATGGAGTTAGTGAAATGGCCTGAATCCCTGGATTAGAGCTATTTCTGTGACAGGTGTGACAGGCATCAGGAAGAGAAGTGACTAGAGCAAGACCATACTCTGTCCATGCCAGACTCCATGAGCTCCCCACTCACAAGGGCAGCTAGTTCCCCAGCCACCTGTTTTCATACCAGAGCTCTCCTTGCTTTGTCCCCATTACCTCCAAGAGTAGCAGGGTCTCCTGTTCTGTCCACTCTCGAGTGGCACTGGCTGCAGCTTTACTCTGCAGGAGAAACACAGGTAAGTCAGGAGAGAGGCATCTGTAAACGGAAAGGTTCTCTATCCCACAATGGCTGTACCTCATACCTTAGAGGGGACATTCTTCTTAGTGTACATGTCTGTGCGCAGTCCAAAGTTCTGCATGTCTGTTGGTTTCTCTTTGCCTTTGTCAGGAAAGCTCAGCATTTGTTGGGAAGCAGAGCTCTGCTATTTGTGGAGGGAAAAGAAAGAGGTGAGTACAAGTGGCCATTGGGAGTCAGAGGCGGACAGAGAGAGAAAACAGACAGAAGGAGCTTTCTTCCCGGTGTCAGGCATGGGCCTGGGCGGGACTTCCTCCCTTACTGCTGCAGCTCCTCTGCTCTCACATCTCTTTTTCCCAGGCAGGGGCCCCCCAGTGAAGGGGCAAATAAGCAGCCCAGCAGGGTCTGCACCCCACCTACCAGCTCTGGCTTGCCCTTAGCCGCCTCTGGCACCAGGTCATCCAGCTCTTTGCCCTTTCGCCCAGCCTTGGTATCAGCATCAACCTGGCGGCCCTGGGGGACAGAGCTTGGCGTCATGGAAGCTGGGTAGGAAATGGCCACACCAAGGCCTTGGAGGCCTGAAGACCAAATGCTGGGCAGCCCACAAGCTCTGGGAGAACTCATGCCACTGTTCCATGCTGCCTCCATGATTAATCAGACATGTAGTGGGCATGATAGACATTTGTATTCACACATATCTTTCCAGATTCTCTTAGGAGCTGGACAATAAGGTTCTAAGCCTAGATTCAGTAATCTGTGTCCCTGTGCAAGTCACATAACTTTATTCTCTTTTAAAATAATGTATGAAATGGAAATGAAAAAAATGAAAGTGATAATTATGAGGCAAAAAATGAAAAAATGTGGGAAACATGGCAAACTCTAAAAAGTTCACACAAGTTAATTTTAAGCATTCTTTTCTATCTGCTTCATCTCCTACATTAGCCTGTCTTTCCTGGGACAAGGAACAACTTTTTTCCCTCACAAGGGCTCACAGCCTTAGGCTGAATGAAAGTGCTAAACACAGGGGTCTGGTTCCTGTGGCCTTTTCCAAGCCATGGAAAAGGAAGAAGCCTTACAACATTCCTGAACCATTATCCTAAAAAAAAAGAAAAAGAAAAAAGAAAAAGTCCAAAGAAGCCCAGTCTTACCCACCCAGCCTTGTCCCCACAGCCCCTCACCCTACCTGCGGGGTCTTGGGCTGAAGAGGAACCAGCCCTGATGGTGTGTCTGCCAAGACATGGAAGTGAGAAGTGGGTGGAGGACCCATGGGGGTTGGTCGACTCTCAGCATCCACCTGGTAGTTAATAAGACCCCACTGTTCTAGGAAGGCATGGACCCTGTGAGAGAGGCACAGTCAGGGTTACAAGGGATAACCAGAGAGGAGGACCAGGGACATAAAGCTCCCCCTCCCATCACTCACTCACCACCTAAATAGCAGTGACACCCAAGTACACACCTCCAGGCTGGACTTCACACCATGGACACCCCCAGTAGACTTCTCTCCCTGGATGGCTAGTAAAGCTGGTCCACTGTCTTTCAGCTAAGGACATGCCCCTCTGTTTGTCTTTACTCCATATTTCCAATCCTTCAAGCCACTCATTCCCCAAACTTGTTCTGTGGCCTTTCTCTAGAGGGTCTGCTTCTGTCTGGTCTACTATGTTCCTTGAAGTTATCTCTAATTCTGCCAAGACATACACAGGCAGACATCCTCACACACCCCTTCTCAGCTACAAGACCCACCTCATGATAGCACAGACGTCACCTGCCAAGTTCCGACGACAGGCAGTAGAAGTTAGATATTCCTGGGGATTTAGTCGGTAAGTGTCAATCATGAAGTTTCGATATGCCAGGTAGCTTAGAAGAAACAAAGAGAAGAACAAGAGGAAGAAAAATAAAATTTGGTGAGGTTCAAGGAGACGAAAGTGATAAAAGAGCTAATGAACCCTCCTGTGTGATAGATGGAAAGAAACATGGTATTTGACTCAATAGAGAGCCTGGCATGTGCTCACTGCATGTGATGCTAATATCTCTGGCTTAAAAGGCTAGCGCTGAAAGCTTCATAATGTTTAGACTATTGTTGAGGATCAATTTTCAAAGTGCTTTAGTGGCACTATTTCTAGTACAATTGATATGAAACTGTGGTTCGAACCACAGATTTCTGAGCATTGTCCGTAGAATAACCCTGGGCGAGTTGATGTGATTGTGGCTTGATTAAGTCGCCCTGGAATGGCGTCTGTTTTTAGACCTAGGGAAGGAACGGCCCATGAGTGGAGCACATCTTCTGAGATTAATATTCGAATTGGTAGTTCTACTGGTAAGACCACGCGGTTGTCAACTTCTAGAAGTCGAAGTCTTCTTATTCTTATGCTTTCCTTGATTTTTTTTTTTTTTTTAACTATTGCCTTAATTATAACTGGAATTTCAGCCTCCCAATGCTGGGATTACACCATATGCCATCATGCCCATTTCACTGAACTTAAAAAAAATTTATATTTTGTTATTTTTACTTAATGTGCATAAGTGTATTGCCCACATGCAAGCAAGTGCTAGCTTTGGTTTTGACTTTTAAAATTTTTACTTATTGCCGGGCATGGTGGCACACACCTTTGATCCCAGCACTTGGGAGGCAGTGGCAGGTAGATCTCTGTGAGTTCAAGGCCAGCCTGGTCTACATAGTGAGTTCCAGGACAGCTGGGGCTACAGGAGACCCTGTCTCAAAAAGACAAAAAAAAAAAAAAAAAAAAAAAAAAAAAAATGCTGGGATTACAGGTGTGTACTACCACACTTGGATTTTTTTTTAATTATTTCTTTTCTTTTTTGAGACAGGGTCTCTGTAGCCCAGGCTGGCCTCAAACCAAGTATGACCTTTAACTCCAGATCCTCCTGCCTCTGCCACCCAAGTGCTGAGATTACAAGTGTGTGCCATAGCCTTTTTTTTCTAGTTAGTGGCTATGCATAATAGCTTTATTCATTTATTTTACATTTACTTATTGTGTATACGTGGACATGCATATACTATAGTGTATATGCAGAATTCAGAAGACAACTTGTGGGAGTCAGTTCTCTATCATATAGAATCCAGGAATCAAACTCAGATCATTAGGACTGGTGGCAACAGCCCTTACCCACTGAATCATCTCATTGGCCCCTATTTTGGCTTTTTTTTTTTCCTCTTTTTGAGACGGTCTCCCTGTAGCCCCAGCTGTCCTGGAACTCACTATGTAGACCAGGCTGGCCTTGAACTCACAGAGATCCGCCTGCCTCTGCCTCTCAAGTGCTGGGACTACAGGCATGCGCCAGCACGACCAGCCCAAAAATTAATTTATTTTTATGTTGTGTTTTGCCTACATGTATGTAAGTGTACATGTGCATGCAATACTCATGGAGGACAGAAAAGGGAATCAGATCCTCTGGAACTGGAGTTATGGAGCGTTGTTAGCCACCATGTGGGTGTTGGGAACTAAACCTAGGTCCTCTGCAAGAGCAGCCAGTGCTCTTAACCCGAGTCATCTCTCCAGCCCCAGATTTATTTTTATACATTTTCATTTATTAATTTTGTTAATGTGTGTATGTGTATATGCAAGTGTCATGGCACATGTATGGAAATCAGAGGACAATGTGGGAGTTGGTTCTCTCCTTCTACCATGTGGATCTTGGGGATTGAACTCAACTGTCAGGCTTGGCAGGAGAGGCCTTTACCCAATGAGCCATGAGCCATCCAGCTGTCTCTTTTTCTTGTCTTTTTTTTCATCATTATTATTATTATTATTACAATTTTTGGTCTGTTTGAGACAGGGTCTCCCCATAGCCCCAGCTGTCCTGGAACTCACTATGTAGACCAGGCTGGCCTTGAATTCACAGAGATCTGCCTGCCTCTGCCTCCCAAGTGCTGGGATTAAAGGCATGCACCACCACGCCCGGCCAGAATGTACTTTTTATCTTTTAATTATCAGAATTGGATTTTCCTTTTAGTTCTTTTTCTTGTTTTCTTTAAAAAATAATAATAATTTGGGGCTGGAGAGATGGCTCAGCGGTTAAGAACACCCACAACACAGCTAACAACTATCTGTAACTTCACTTCTAGGGTATCTGACAGCCTCTTCTGTCCTCCACAGGCATTGCACGACATGGTGCACTTACCTACAAGCAGGCAATACACACATACACACAAAAATAATAAAAATAAATAAATAAATAATAAATAATTTAAGCCAGGCATGGTAGACCTTTAGTCCCAGCACTCAGGAGGCAGAGGCAGGTGGATCTCTGTGAGTTCAAGGCCAGGCTGGTCTACAAAGCAAGTTCCAGGCCAGCGGGGGCTACAGGTCTCAAAAAGACAAAAAAAAAGAAAATTATTTATTTTTTTAAAAATCTGTATGTGTGGTTTTTGTTTGTTTTCTGTTTGGTCTTTTTGAGACTGGGTCTCCCTGTGGCCCCAGCTGGCCTGGAACTCCTTTTGTAGACCAGGCTGGACTTGAACTCTGAGATCTGCCTGCTTCTGCCTCCTGAGTGCTGGGACTAAAGGCATGAGTCACCACACCCAGCTGTTTGTGTGTTTTACCTTCATGTATGTAAGTATACTCATATGTGCAATGCTCACAGAGGCTAGAAGGAGACATTCGATCCCCTGAAACTGGAGGATGGTTGTTAGCTGCCACATGGGTGCTGAGAACTGAACCTGGGTCCTTTGGAAGAGCAGCCAGTGCTCTTAATCACTGAGTATTTCTCTAGGCCCTCTCATTTTCTTTTGTTTTGCTTCTCTTTTCTCTTTCTTTCTTTCTTTCTTTCTTTCTTTCTTTCTTTCTTTCTTTCTTTCTTTCTTTCTTTCTCTTTTTCTTTCTTTCTTTCCTTTCTTTTCTTTGAGACATGATATAGACAGCTCTCAAACTGGAGTTCCTCTTGCCTCAGCTTCCCATGTATTTAAGTGATGGGCTCTGGTTGTCTAATGGGAGGAAGGTAACATGTCTTTGTAAACCTGGCACAGTGCCTGGGTGGATGTTGCTAAAGAAATGTCACTTTAATGGTGCTAGATCTGAAAGGGTGAATAGAGAAAAGAGGGTAAAAGAAAATCGTGAGCTGAAATCTTACATCTCTGGAGTCTTGGACTTGTTTTTGCCGTTAAAGAACTCTGGGAGAGCCCTCCTTTCAATGGCATGAACACTATAAGACAAAATACAACAGATTCAGGAAAAGGTACTGTGGGAAGGATAGGAGCTCGAAAGGGAGGAAAGGCCTAGAAGGTGGGGTGGGAGAGCAGCTCAAAACTGGGAAGAACTTCCCAACAGGGCTGGAGGACTCCAAGAGACCAGGAGCTCCTCTAAAAGGAAGTGCACCCTGTCAATCTCACTGAAGAAGTAAGTTGTAGGAACCAGGAGAAACGACCCATTGATGAGCAGAAGGGAAGTAAGGGTAGAGGGCAAAGTTGGGACAATACCTGTTGTAGTCAAACCAGGCAGCATAGCTGGGAATGATGATGTGGTGGGTCTGTTCTGTCACGTTGTCCTCATGCAGGTCTGGGTTCTTGGTCTGCTCTCCCTTGTTCCCCGTACTGCTCTCATCCTCATCCTATGAGTATGGAGGCTGCTGGACACTCAGCATTCCCCTCTCCCCCCTGGCAACCCTCTGTTTCTCTATCCCCAGGAGCACGGACACTTATAAGTGATGAGGAGGGGCACATGGGCCCCAGGACTCTAAAGGAGCCAGAGTTTGAGCAATAGCTAGAATTAGTCTATAGTGGGAAAAGTATGGGCAGAAAGAATTTTATAATCACAGATCATATCACATAAAGGGGCAGAGCCTGTCTAAACTGGCTCCACCTTGCCCGTGGTCTCCATGCTTTCATCTTCTTGTTCATCTGAAAGAGAAAGAAGGGAAGATATAAGGCTGGAGCCTCCCAGGGAGCAGCAGAGATCTACTGGAAAGCCAAAAGGCTAGGTCAAGTGGTGGCTGAGCTTTCCCCGTACCTCAGGCACTGCTTGCCTTGCCTAAGGCTCCCTGTCTTACCCAGGTCAGTCATGGTGCCTCCTTTGACTGGGGCTGACTCCGAGTCCTTCTTAGTGTTGACTGTCAAGAGAAAGAGCCACTGTATCAGACATGTTCAATCAAAATCGAGCCCTCACCTCTCCACTGTTAACAGTTCTACATATCTTGCTTTCTCTAAAACTTTTGGAAACTTACTTGCTATGTCACTGACCCTTCCCAATCCAATGAGTCACTTAACTTCTTTATCTAGCTATGTATACAAACTCCTAAGATTCTCCTGCCTCAGCATTCCATAGGCCATTCTTGTCTTTGGCCAGTCCTTGTTTCCTTCGATGTATCTATAACCTTGCAATGGACTGAATCAGAACCAAACCAATGTGTACATGCGAGTTTAGATCCCCTCCCCACCCTTTGTGGTACTAGCAATTGAACCTAGAGCCTCATGCATGCTATGCAAGTGTTTTACCACTGAACTATATTCCCAGCCCTTTTTTTTTTTTTTTTTTTTTTTCCTGGTCTTTTTGAGACAGGGTCTCCCTGTAGCCCCAGCTGGCCTGGAACTCACAGAGATCTGCCTGCCTCTGCCTCCCGAATGCTGGGATTAAAGGCATGCATCATCATGCCCAGTGGGATTATAAACCTTTAAAAAATATATTTATCATTTTTAAAATTTTATTTATTTATTTATTATTTTGCTCTTTTTGAGACAGGGTCTCCCTGTAGCTCCAGCTGTCCTGGAACTCACTATGTAGACCAGGCTGGCCTTGAACTCACAGAGATCCGCTTGCCTCTGCCTCCTGAGTGCTGGGATTAAAGGCGTGCACCACCATGCCCAGCTATTATTTTTATTTTATGTGTATGAGTGTACTGCCTGCATGTATGTGAGAGCGCCCATGTCATGCAATGCCTCGGAGGTCAGAAAAAGGAATCAGATTCCCCTGTAACTGGAGTTAAGGACAGTTCATAGCCACCATGTGGGTGCTGGGAATCGAATCCAGGTCCTCTCCAAGAGCAGTCAGTGCTCTTAACCACTGAGCCATCTCTCCAGCCCTGGGATTATAAACTTAACCTCTGCCACTAGGCCTGGTTGAATGGCTAGATCTTTTGTTTTAATTTTTAAAAATTTTATTTATTTTCATTTTATGTTGCATGAGTGTTATGCCTGTATGTAAGTGCACCCATGTCATGCAGGGTCTGAGGAAGCCAGAAGAGGATGTCAGATCCGCTGGCATTGGAGTTAGTCAGTTGTTAGCTACCATGTGGGTGCTGGGATCCAAACTTGGTTCCTCTGCAAGAGTAGCTAATGCCCTTAACTGCTGAGTCATCTCTCCAATCCAAATGGCTAGATCTTATCTCTATCTCTCTATCTAATATATCATTCTATATATACTGAACTCACTAGTAGATCAGACTAGTCTGGATCTCACAGAGATCCGCCTGCCTCTGCCTTCCAAATGCTAGGATTCAAGGCGTGCGCCACCAGTACAGAGCACTTCCCTCAATTCATCTCATAAAAGAAGCTCAGAAGAAAACACCGAAAGGGAAGCTGACTGAAAGCAGCTTCTCAAAATTCATCCCTAAAATAAATTCCTGGAGCATTTGAAGTTAGCGGAGGGAATGAAGATTGCAAACCAGTATTGTAGCACACTGGTCTCCAAAGTGGGTTTCTCATGTAGGACACAAGACACGAGCCACTGCAGTACAGGAAGAGACTATCAGAACTCTTTTAATTGTTTCTACAACTTTTTAAAATTTTATTTTATGTATATGAGTGTATTGCCTGCATGTATGTGAGTGTACCCATGTCATGCAATGCCTCGGTCAGATTCCCCTGGAACTGGGGTTAAGGATGGTTCATAGCTGCCATGTGGGTGCTGGGAATTGAACCTGAGTCCTCTGCAAGAGCAGTCAGTACTCTTAACCCCTGAACCAACTCTTCAGCCCCGCTACAATTTTTTTTTTTTTAATTAAATTTAGCTGGGTGTGGTGGCACATGCCTTTAATCCCAGCACTCAGGAGGCGGAGGCAGAGGCAGGCAGATCTCTGTGAGTTCAAAGCCAGACTGGTCTACATAGCGAGTTCCAGACCAGCTGAGGCTATAGGGAGACCGTGTCTCTAAAAGAGTGAAAAAAAAAAAAATTAAATTTGGGGCTGGAGAGATGACTCAGCAATTAAGAGCATTGGCTGCTCTTTCAGAGGACCCAGGTTTGAATCCTAGCACCCACATGGTGGCTAACAACTGTCCATAGTTCCAGGGAATCCAATGCCCTCTTCTGACCTTCACAGGCATTGCATGACACCATGACACGGGTGCACTTAAACACATGCAGGCAATACATTCAAACACATAAAAAAATAAAAATAAAAAAATAAATTTAAGGCCAGAGGTCTATATCTGTCTATCTCTATCACTCTCACTGGACTTCTCACTGACCCAGGAGCTCACCGATTTAGCTAGACTGGCCGGAAAGCAAGCCCCTGGGATTCTCCTGTCTCCAACTTCCAATGTTGGGATTATAGGCACACACTGCCACACCCAGCTTTTTTTCGGTGCTAGGAATCTGAACTCAAGTCCTCATACCTGCATAGCAAATGATTTACCACTCCACTGAGCCATCTCTCAGGGTCTCATGTAGCCCAGGCTAGCCTAGAATGTGCTATGTAAAGGAGGCCAGCCTTCAATTACTGATCCTTCTGTCTCCACCTCCAAAATGTTGGAATTACAGGGGTGAACCACCACACACAATTTACACAGTGCTGGGGATTGAATCTAGGGCTTCATGCACGCTGGGCAAGCACTCTACTAAGCAACACTCCTCGACTAGCAATGTTAACTTTTTAAATTTATTTTATGTATATGAGTGTTTTGTGTGCATGTATGTAAACATACCGTGCTATGCAATATCTGCAGAGCACAGAAGGTGTCAAGTCTCTTAGAACTGGAATTACAGACAATTGTTAACCACTTTGTAGGTGTGGGGAAGAGAACTGGGGTCCTCTGCAAGAGCAGCCAGTGCTCTTAATCACTGAGCCATCTCTTCAGCCCTCCTCGCTACATTTTTTTTTTTTGGTCTTTTTGAGACAGGGTCTCCCTGTAGCTGCAGCTCCTGGAACTCACTCTGTAGACCAGACTGGCCTCGAACTCACAGAGGATCCACCTGCCTCTGCCTCCTGAGTGCTGGGAAGCTACATTTAAAAAAAAAATATTTTTATTTATTATTTTTACTTTGTGTATGAGTGTATTGCCTGCATATACGTGAGTGCACCCATGTCGTGCAATGAATGCCTTGGAGGTCAGAAGAGGGCTTTGGATTCCCCTGGAACTGGAGTTAAGGATGGTTTGTAGCCACCATGTGGGTGCTGGGAATCAAACCCGGGTCCTTTGCAAGAGCAATTAGTGCTCTTAACCGCTGAGCCATCTCCCCAGCCCCCTAGCTACATTTTTAAAAAAATATATAATGATTTTGTGTGTGTGTGTGTGTGTGTGCGCAAGCACATGCCGCAGCACACATGTGGAGGCCAGAGAACAACTTTCTGGAGTTACCACTTTCCTTCTACCTTCTTTTTGAGGCAGGGTCTCTGTTGTTTCTGCTGCTAGGCTGAAGATGGGAGCTTCTGGCCTACTTGCTTCCTGTCTCACCAGTGCTTGGATCACAGACATGAAGCAATGCACTGGCCTTTTACATAGGTTCTGGGTTCAAACTCAGGTCCTTGGGCTGGTGTGGTCAGTGCTTTTATCCACTGAGTCTCATCCACCTCTAGCTCCATTTTTTAAAAAGATTTATATTGCTGAGCATGGTGGCATATGCCTTTAATCCCTGCACTTGAGAGGCAGAGGCAGGTGGGCCTCTGTGAGTTCCAGGCCAGCCTGACCTACACAGAGAGTTCCAGACCAGCTGTGGCTACAGGGAGACAAAAAAATAAATTTAAAAAAATTTATTTTTAGTTTCATTTACATGTATATGCAGGTGCCCACAGAGGTTAAGAAGAGGGTGTCAGATCCCCTGGAGCTGGAGTTATAGGCAGTTGTATATGGGTGCTGGGAAACAAACCTGGGTACTCTAGAAGGGCAGCAAGCACTTTTTTTTTTTTTTTGAGACAGGGTCTCCCTGTTGCCCCAGTTGGCCTGGTACTCACTATGTCACTATGTAGACCAGGGTGGCCTTGAACTCACAGAGATCCGCCTGCCTCTGCCTCCCAAGTGCTGGGATTAAAGGCATGTGCCACCACGCCTAGCAGCAAGTACTTCTTTTTTTTAATATTTTTATTTTATGTGTATGAGTGTTATGCCTGTGTGTAGGTAAGTGCACCTGTGTCGTGCAATGCCCACGGAGGACAGAAGAGGCAGTTGGATCCCTTGGAACTGGAGTTATGGACAGTTGTTGGCTGCCATGTGGGTGCTGGGATTTGAACCTAGGTCTTCTGCAAGAACCAGTGTTCTTAACCGCTGAGCCATCTCTCCAGGCCCACAAGTACTGTTTTTAAAAAAAGATTTTTTGTTTTGTTTCTATGGAGACATGGTCTCCCTGTGGCCCCAAATAGCCTGGAAATCACTATGCAGACCAGACTGGCCTCAATCTCAGAGATCCACGATTTACTCTGGAAGAGCAGCAAATACTTAAAGATTCATTTATTATTTTTATGTGTATGTGCCTGTGTGAGTTTGTGTACCATATGTGTGCTAGAGTCCCCAAAGGCCAGAAGATCCCCTGGAACTGGAGTTATAGATGGTTGTGAACTCCCATGTAAGTGCTAGGAATCAAACCTAGGTTCTCAGCAAGAACAGTAAGTGCTTTTAACCACTGAGCCATCTCTCCAGCCCCTATTTACTTATTTTTAAAATATTTATTTTTATTTTATGTGTATGAGTTTATTGTCTGCATGTATATAAGTACACCTGTGTCATGCAATACCCACAGAGGTCACAGAGGGCATAAGATTCCCTGAAACTGGAGTTAGGACAGTTGTTAGCCATTAGGTGGGTACTGGGAATTGAACCTGCGTCCTCTCTATGAACAGTCAATACTCTTAACTGCTGAGCCATCTCTTCAGACACTTTTTTACAAAATTTATTTAATTTTAATTATTTATTTATTTATATTTATTTATTTAATTTAATTTAATTTTTTTGGTCTTTTTGAGACAGGGTTTCCCTGTAGCCCCAGCTAGCCTGGAACTCACTATGTAGACCAGGCTGCCCTTGAACTCACAGAGATCCGCCTACCTCTGCCTCCCAAGTGCTGGGATTAAAGGCATGCACCACCACGCCTGGCTATTTTTTATTTTATTGTATGAATGTATTGCCTGCATGTGTTTAAGTGCACCCATGTTGTGCAGTGCCCGTGGAGGACTGAAGAGGTCATTAGAGCCCCTGAAACTGGAGTTCCGGACAGCTGTTAGATGCCATGTGGGTGCTGGGATATGAAACCGGGTCTTCTGCAAGAGCAGCCAGTGCTCTAAATCACTGAGCCATCTCTCCAGTCCTTTATTTTTCATTTTTATGCATATTTGTATGTGTATGTGCTTGTGTGAGTGTGCACCACATGTATACAGGAGACCCCAGAGGCCAGAAGAGGGCATCAGATCCCCTGGAACCAGAGCTACAGCTGGTTGGGAACCATCATGGGTGCTGGAAACTGAACCTAGGTCCCCTGAAAGGGCTAGAATTCTTAAGTGCTGAGCCATCTCTCTAGTTCCCTATCCTAATTTTTAAAGCTAATATTTGCTGGGCCTGGTGGCCCACACCTTTAATCCCAGCACTTGGGAGGCAGAGGCAGGCGAATCTCTGTGAGACTGAGGCCAGTCTAGTCTACATAGTGAGTTCTAGGCTAGCAGTGGCTACAGGGAGACCCTGTGTCAGAAAAAAATAAATAAATAAATGAAGATAATGTTTGCATATGTTTTATAATTGTCCTATAACAGCATTTTAATAGTATATCTCTGTAATTTGTACTCAAAAGCATTTTATTGATGGGAGTATATAATCAGAAAGAGTTTAGGGTAGAAAGATGGTCCAGTCAGTAAAGTACATACTGCCCAAGCCTGAGAACCTGAGTTTGGTCCTCAGTACCCATGTAAAAAGCCAAGCACGATGGCACAAGCTTGTAATCCCACCACTAGGGAGGCAGAGACAGGTAGATCCCTGAGACCACTGGCAAACCAGTGTAGCCTAATTAGTGAGTGCCAGGTCCCACTGAGAGACCCTGTCTTAAAACACAAGGTGGAGGGGCTGGCAAGATGGTTTGGTGGGTAAAGACACCTGTCACCAAACCTAATGAACTGAGTTCAATCCCTGGGATCCACATGTTGGAGAGAGAACCAACTTCTGCAAATTGTCCTTTGACCACCACATGTGCACCATGGCAAGGACTTCTATAGGTGTGAACACATACACACACATATACACACACAATAAATAAATAGATGTTGAAAAAACAACAAGAAAGCCAGTCATGGTGGCATGCCTTTAATCCCAGCACTGGGAGGCAGAGGCAGGCAGATCTTTGTAAACAACAAGGAAAAAACACAAGGTGGATGGCTCCTGAGGAATGAAGCTGACCTGGCCTCTATACACACATGTACACAAACATACATGAAAGCATTTAGGAGAACTGGGGGTGTGGTTCAGTGGCAGATCACATACTTAGTATACATGAGGTCATGGGCTTGATACTCAGCACAGAAGAGACCTCATAGACTATTAGGTGCAAAGCATGTCCACAGCGGACAAGGGTGTAGAGCATTTCCTAGAGTAAGGATAGTAATCCCACTAACAACTATACTGAAGGGAGAGAAGGGAAAGCTACTCTAGATCTGGGAAGTCAGCCTGCTCAGGGGTTGGGCATAGCAGGGGTAGGGAACCGGGAGGCTGGATTCCAGGACTCAGCTTGGTCCGTACCTGTTTTTGGGAGTGTCACCTCTTCTACATTTGGGACTGGAGAGGGCTCATCCATGTCTTTTGTCAGGTCTTCTTGCTCCTCTTCTCTGTGGCCACGCTTTGACTTGGTGTAAGGTGTTGAGGGTCTAGGAAAAGAAAAAGGGTGAAAGACATCCTTGGCAGTTGGATTTTAAAGGAAGGAAAATGAGAGTGAACCCTAAGGGCAGAATTGGCCATAAACAGAAGCCAGTACATGCAGAGAAATGGAAGATGGCAAAGGCTTTTTGTTGGGTGACTAGGTGTTCCTTTAGACTAATGATAACTGGGATTAGAACCAACAACAAGGCATGTGAAGATTTGATAACTGTCATGTAGCACACCCAGGCCAGGGACCAGTTACTTTAGGAAGATACGTGTCCTTTCCTTTGTCATGGTATGGAAAGAACAGTGAATGTGGGGAGGGCCAGAGGTTACATACCCTTTCTTAGCATTTTTCTTCTTAGCCTCTGGGGTTGGTGAAGGAGAAGGAGAACGCTTCCTCTTCTTATAGTTCCCCCCCTTCTTGTCCCGTCTATCTGAATCTGGGCTGTTTACCTGCAGAATAGAGAATTGGGGCAAATGATGTCAGCCTACAATTCCCAGTGAGGCCTGTTCTAAGATTTATGCTAAGGGCTCTAAGAAGAACAAACAGGATTTTTACCTCATCTGTCAATGTCTTAGCTGAGATCTTCTTTCGGCGGGAAACAGGGTTTTTCTCATCATTTACCTCATAGTCTTCCTCATTCATCCATTCATTGAAAGTGTCTGTGTCTAGGATCCACTTTGCATGAACCTAAAAGAATTAAGGCAGCCCATGCCGGAGAGTTCCTAGAAGCCACAGCTCTGCCTAGGGACTCTTTAACAGAAAAAGTGCAAGTGCAGAGTCCCTGCTCTCCTCCAGAGTGGTCTGTTTGATCCTCTGTTCTTGGGATGGAGGGTACCAGAAACGTTTACCTTTCTAGGTTTCTCAGGAGTTGGAGCGTCTTCCACAGATGCTTCAATTTCACTAGCTGGGATCCATGTGTCATAACTGCCAGGAGAAACTCAGCATGAAGTAGAGCCAATAGGACACAATTGTGAAAACATAAAATGCAGTCTTTCACTTTTTCTTTTTCTTTCTTTTTTTAATTAATTTACTTTTGGGTTTTTTTGAGACAGGGTCTCTCTGTACCTCCAGCTAGCCTGGAACGAATTAGCTATATAGACAGGCTGGCTTCTATCTTACAGAGCCTGCCTCTGCCTCTGCCTCCCAAATGTTGGATTTAAAGGCATGCACTAATGCCGAGTTCCTCTTTTTTTTTTTTTTTTCCTTAGTGCTTAGAGATGAAACCCAGGGCCTTGTACATGCTAGAAAACTCTATCACTGAGTTACATACTCATCCCTACCTTTTCCATTTACAAAAAGTATTGTTTTTTTCTAACTAAACTTGGAATATTTTCACCATAAAACAATAAAAGCATATTATAAAATAATTCAAGCTGGATATGGTGACTCATGTCTACAATCTTAATACTCACAAGGTCTAAGCAGGAGGACTACTCACTCTGCAAGTTCAAGGCCAACCTGAACTACGGAGGGAATTTAAAGTCAGCCTGGTCAATTTAGTGAAACCCTATCTCAAAAAAGTAAAAAGAAGCCAGGCGTGGTGACCCATGCCTTTAATCCCAGCACTCAGGAAGCAGAGGCAGGTGGACCTCTGTGAGTTCAAGGCCAGCCTGGGCTACATAGCGAGTTCCAGGCCAGCTGGGGTTACAGGAAATCCTGTCTCCAAAAGACCAAAAAAAAAAAAAAAAAAAAAAAAAAAAAAAAAAAAAAAAAAAAGTAAAAAGTAAAAAGCAGGGTTATAGCTCACTGGCAGAGCACTTACCTAGCATGCACAAGTTCCTGGGCTCATTCCCCAGTACTGCAAAACATACAACCACAAAACAAAAACAAAACCTCACAAATGGAGCACCTTTCACGGATGCTTCAATTTCATTTGTGGGATATGCCTGGAATACCAGCAACCCTAGGGGTTGAAGCAGGAGGATCTTGTTTCTGAAGCAATCTGAGCTGCATAGTGAGACTCTGCCTCAAAAAATAAAACCACAGAAGAAACAAACTTAAAAAAATAATGAAAAGAAGGCCAGGTGTGGTGGCGCACGCCTTTAATCCCAGCACTTGGGAGGCAGAAGCAGGCAGATCTTTGTGAGTTTGAGGCCAGCCTGGTCTACATAGTGAGTTCCAGGACAGCTGGGGCTACAAGGAGACCTTGTCTCAAAAAAGACCAAAAAAAAAAAAAGTAAAGAATCTTGTAATATAGGTGACTAAGGTGGCTTACAACTACAATCCTCCTGAGACAGGAAGATTGCCTTAAGTCAGCCTGGGTTACATAGTGAGTTCTAGGTCAGACATAGTAAGTTACATTGTGAGACCCTGTCTCAGCTCAAATCACTCCTTCAAAATGAATCGTCCTAAGCCAGGTGTGGTGGCATATAATAATCCCAGCACTCAGGAAGCAGAAGCAAGTGGATTTCTATGAGATCAAGGCCAGCCTTGTCTACATAGCAAGTTCTAGGCCAGCTGGGGCTACAGGGAGATTGTCTCAGGAGATAAAAAACAAAAACAAAAACCATACCCTAATATAATTACACTTGATATTTAGTGTGTAAGTGTGTATGTATGCATATATACATACAGTGTGTGTGTATATATATATACACACACACACACACACACATATATATATATATATATATTTTTTTTTTTTTTTTAAATTCACAGGGTCTCCCTGTATTCCCAGCTTGGAACTCAATATATAGACCAGGTTAACTTTGATCTCACTGAGATCCACCTGCCTCTGCTGTAGCCTGTATATTATTTTTTGATAACTTTTTTCTATTATCAATTTTGGTTTTTAATCATACTGTTATTTTGTGTGTTTGTCATTGTTTTACCACTGAGCTACATCCTCAGGCCCTAAATTTTATTTTACATGCTACATTTTTGCCAATGGAGAAGGAACATTGCTATGTTTCCCAGGTTGGCTTTGAAGTCCTAGGCTAGAGCGATCCTTTTGCCTCAGCCTCCTAGGTGGCTGGGACTACAGATGCTAACCATTATGTTGAACTTAAATTTGTCCCAAAACTATCCATTTCATTTTATATCACTTTAAAGGCTATATAATAGCCCAGGGTAGTTATACAAATTTTTGAATATTTTCCCATTATCACGGTGTATTAACTATTCTTTTCTTGGTTGGTTTGACACAGGATTTTATGTAGCTTAGGCTGGCCTGGAACTCATTATGTAGACCAGTCTGGCCTTGAACTCACAGAGATCCGCTTGCCTCTGCCTCCTGAGCAGTAGGATTAAAGGTGTGGGCCACCATGCCTGGTTCCTGCTTCCATTTTTTTTTTTTTTTTTTTTAAGTGTTGAGATTATAGGGGTACTATACGTGTGGTTTTTTTTTTTTTGTTTGTTTGTTTTTTAATGTTGGGTATTATAGGGGTATACCACTAGGCTTGCCTTAGTTTTAACATTTACTTATTAAAAATCATAGGATAGGGGCCAGCAAGATGACTCAGTGGGTAAAAGTGCTTGCTGCACAAGCTCAATGGTCTGAGTTGAATTCCTGGAACCCACGGTAGAAAACTGACTCTTGAAAGTCCTGTGACCTCCATATGGGCACACATACATGCACACTCGTAGAAAATAAATAAATACAAGAAATATGGGGCTGGGGGATGGCTTGGTCAGTATAGCGCTTACCTTGCAAGCACAAGGACCTGAATTCCATCTCCAGAACCCACATAAAAATGCTGGGCCTAGCCAGGCGTAGTGGCACGCGCCTTTGATCCCAGCACTTAGGAGGCAGAGGCAGGTGGATCTCTCTGAGTTCAAGGCCACCCTGGTCTACATAGTGAGTTCCAGGACAGCTGGGGCTACAGAGAGACCCTGTCTCAAAAAGACCAAAGGAAAAAAAAAAATGCTGGGCATAGTGGCTCCTGCTTGCAATCCCAGGGCTTAAGAGGAAACAGGAGTATCCCAGAGGCTCACTGGCCAGTCGGTTTAGTCTAATTGGTGAGTTCCAGGTCAATAAGAGACTGTCTCAAAGGAGGTAGACAGCATTCTTGAGGATGAACCTGAGGTTGTCCTCTGGTCTCCACACATATATGTGTACCTGCACAAATATATACACATAACTTAAAAAAGAATTATACTGAGCCAGGCATGGTGGCACACACCTTTAATACCAGTACTCCAGCAGGTGGATTTCTGTGAGTTCAAGGCTAGCCTGGTCTATACAGCAAGTTCCAGCCCAGGGTTACATACTGAGACTTTGTCTCAAAAAATAAATAAATATTCACTTGGTATATTCCTAAATGATAAAATACTGATAATGTCGGTTTTAATGAAGTAATAAATGAAGATATTATTTCCTATTATTAAAAAATAAAT
>NW_008351698.1:286337-293962 GCF_000622305.1 Nannospalax galili
AATAAATAAATAAATAAATAAATAAAACTTCATCTCTAATCTACCTACTTCCCTACCTACCTACTGGGAACTGGGGATGGTGGTGCTCTCCTGTAATCGAAGCACTGAGGTAGGAGTTTCTAGGCCAGTTCAGATACACACACACAAAAATCAGTGCAATGGCTCATGCCTTTAATCCCAGCACTCAGGAGGCTGAGGTAGGAAGACTGCCAACAAATTTGAGGCTGGTCTGATACACACAGCAAGTTCCAAGCTAGTCTGGGTTACAGAGCAAGCTCCATCTCAAAAAACCAAAACAAACAAGTAAATAGATAAATAATCCCAAAACGTTGCTTTCTTGCTTGCCCAATGGGCATCTGTGTCTGGCTTCTGACTCTTGTACTGCCTGAGGAACCCATCCTCACCTGTCAGGATAGTAGCCCCAGTGCAGAAGCACTTGTTTATCTCTCTTCATGACTGGTCGTACCCATTCCTCTGAGGACAGAGACAGAAGAGACAGAGATAAGCTGAAGGGGAATGCAAAAAATAACTAGACCAAAGCTCTCACTAAGCACTCTTTTGTAGCAGGAGACTTGGTAACAGGAACTCAAGATGCAATGAGTACTCAGGGTTGAAAGGAGAGAGGAATTCCAGGTGTTGTATGGTGATCCAAGTAGTCTTCCACCTCCACCCAAGCCATTCAATGGTAGGGCCAAGGAAACCCAGGTCTCACCTTCTTCTAGGTTCCCTGGGACAGGATGTACAACATGGGAGGCATTGCTCTTGTCCTCAGTGACTGTTCCCTGGATAGCACAAAGAAAAGCACTTAAATCTAGTCCCCTTTGAACTACTCTTGCTGTAAATAAAATGTGGCCAAAGATCTGCCTTTCTAATTATATGTTTTGTAAAATGGTATTAAAGTTAATTTGTATTCTCTAGCACATACCAGTTGAGTGGCAGAGAAAATCAGCTGACAACTGTGTGATACCAAAAGACAATCCCCCAGAGAGATGATCTACATTCTGGAAATGTGTGTGGTATATACACATTTGCACATGGGTAAGCTGGCCTGTGTATATACACAGACGCTAGAGGTCAATGTATTCCTTTAACACTCTATTTTTTAAATTTATTTATTATGTATATGATTATTATTATGTATATGTATATGAGTGTCATGCCTGCATGTAAGTGCATCTATGCCATGCAGTGCCTGTAGAGGACAGAAGAGGGCGTCAGATCCCCTGGAACCGGAGTTATGGATGGTTGTTGGCTGCCAGGTGGGTGCTGGGATTTGAACCTACGTCTTCTGCAAAAACAACCAGTGCTCTTAACTGCTGAGCCATCTCTCCAACCCTGTGACCTTCTACTTTTTTGAGACAGGTTCTCAGCAAACCTGGAGCAACTCATTTCAGCTAGACTAGCTGGCTAATGAGACACCAGGACCCACCCGTCTCCACCCAGCACTGGGATGGAGCATATGGCATTACACCAAGCTTTTTTTTTCTTTTTCGGTCTTTTTGAGACAGGGTCTCCCTGTAGCCCCAGCTGTCCTTGAACTCAGAGATCTGCCTGCCTCTGCCTCCCGAGTGCTGGGAGTAAAGGCGTGTGCCACCATGCCCGGCGTACACCTAGCTTTTACATGGGTTCTAGGAATCCATGTTCAGGTTCTCGTGTTTGCATAACAAGCACTTTACCCACTCAGCTGTCTCCCCAGTCCTACTCATGGGCAATTTAAAGTGGACTGTATGTTTCTGTCAATAATATTTGCTTGTTATTATACAGTTCCAAAGAACAAAGATTTTGTTGTGGTTGTTTTTGTTTTAAAGATTTATTTTATTTTATGTATAAGGAGGCACCTGTAGAGGCCAGAAGAGAGCACTGGATCCCCAAGAACTGGAGTTACAGGCAGTTGTGAATGCCTGATGTGGGTACTGGGTACTGAACTAGGGTCTTCTGCAAGAGCAGTAAGTGCCCTCAAACACAGAGCCATCTCTCCAGCCCCTTAATTTTTTTTGGCGGGGGTGGGGGGGGGGGGGGAGATGGCTCAGCAGTTAAGAGCACTGGCTGCTCTTGCAGAAGACCCGGGTTCAGTTCTCAGCACCCATGTAGCAGCTAACAACTTTCCTAACTCCAGTTCCAGAGGATTCAATGCCCTCTTCTAACCTCTGAGGACATTGCACAACTCAGGTGCACTACATACATTCAAGTAATACACTCATACATGTAAAATAAAAGCAATAAATATTAAAAAATTTATTGGATTTTGGGCTGGAGAGATGGCTCAGTGGTTAAGAGCACTGACTGTTCTTGCAGAGGACCCGGGTTCAATTCCCAGCACCCACATGGTGGCTATGAACCATCCTTAACTTCAGTTTCAGGGGAACCAAAGCCCTCTTCTGACCTCTGTGGCACTGCATGACACGGGTGCACTCACATTACATGCAGGCAATACACTCATATACATAAAATAAAAATAATAAATATTTTTTAAAAATTTATTGGATTTCAGCTGGGCATTGTGGCGTACACCTGTAGTCTCAGCACTTGGAAGGCAGAGGCAGGTGGATCTCTGTGAGTTCAAGGCAAGCCTGGTCTACATAGTGAGTTCAGGACAGCTAGGGCTACAGGGAGACCCTGTCTCAAAAAAGACCAAAAAAAAAAAATTTATTGGATTTTAAAAATATTTTTTATTTTTATCTTTATGAGTATTCTGCCTGCATGCATGTAAGTGCACCAGTGTTATGCATTGCCTACCAAGGCCAGAAGAAGACACTGGATCACATAGAACTGGAGTTACATATGGTTCTTAGGTGCCATGTGAATACTGGGAAATTGAATCTGGGTCCTCTAGAAGAGTAGCTAGTGTTCTTAACCACTGAGCCATCTCTCTAGCCCCTGGATTTATTTTAATTTTATGTGTATGAGTGTTCTGCCTGCATGTATGTAAGTGCACCAGTGTTATATATTGTCCACCAAGGCCAGAAGAGGGCGTTGGATCCCCTGGAACTAGAGTTATGGATGGTTGTTATTTGCCATGTGGGTACTGGAAACTGAACCCAGGTCCTTTGCAAGAGCAGCCAGTGCTCTTAACTGCTGAGCCATCTCTCCAGCCCTTATTTTTTATTATTTATGTGTATGTGTCTATATGTGAATGCTATTATGAGTGCAGTACCACCAAGGCCAGAAGAAAGCACTGGATCACCTGGAGCTGGAGTTAAAGGCAGTTATGAGCTGCCCAAAGTGGGTGCTGGGAACTGAACTCAGATCCTCTGGAAGAGCAGAAAGTGCTCTTAACTGCTGAGCCATTGCTCAGTCCTGTTGTGGCTGCTTTGACACAGTCTCACTCTATATAGCTGAGGTAGACCCGAACTCACTATGTAGCCAAGACTGACTCTGAACCCTTGAAGTTCTTGCTTCTACCTCCCAAGTGCTAGGATAACAGGTGTACCACCAGGCCTGACTCCAAAGATTGAATTTATCTGGAGCCAGGCATAGTGGTGCACACCCAGTCTCAAAAAAATAAATAAATAAATAAAAATAAAAAAGATTTATCTGGAATCAGGTATCTCTATCTCAGTGGAAGTGGGTATTTTTTTTACCCAGGCCAATATGGTATCTAGGAACAGTGATCCAAACTGTCAAGACTAGGGAATGGAACAAATAGAGAAGTGATGCTCAAAGGCTTAACTCTAGTTATTTGCCAAGTAGAAACAGCCATCAGGAAAAGTCATGGCGTTTCAGAAGCCTCTCCTGACTCGCTCACTCACCTGGTGTCTCTTGATAATGTCTTTTAATTTCCCAAGAAGTTTGGGCTCAATTTCTGGGCATAGAAAAATGTTAGGTCTAGACAGGCAATTATTCTGTAGGGAGAAGCAGAAGATGAGATGAAGTTAGGACTATTTTGTGTTCTCACTGAGGAAAGGGAAACAGATGGGAGATGTACCTGAGTATTACCTGTACCAGGGACTTCTCAATGGTCATGAACATCTCCACGTTGCGGTCCATGCGTGATGGATTCTGGAAATCGTAACGCCTCCTAGTAAAGGAACAATACTCTAGTAAGTGATATAGCTCATGTCTGGAGTACAGGACTTAAAATTTTTTTGTTTTCGGATTTATTTACTTTGCTTTTGTATGTAAGAGTATTTTGTCTGTATTGAAATTGACCCAAGTCATGAAATGCCCACAGAGGCCAAAAGAGGGTGTCGGGTCCCTCGGAACTGAAGTACTGAATGTCGCTAGCTGCATTGTGGGTGCTGGGAACCGACCCAGGTCCTCTGCGAGGGTAGACAATGCTCTTATCTGCTGAGCCATCTCTCCAGTTCCTACATGACTTCTTTTTTTGTTTTGTTTTTTGTAGCCCCAGGTGGCCTGGAACTCACCATGTAGACCAGGCTAGCCTTGATCTCACAGAGATCTGCCTAGCTCTACTTCCGGAGTGCTGGGATTAAAGGCATGTATCACCACAGATGGCCATACATGATTTTTTTTGGTCTCTTTTAAGACAGAGTCTCCCTGTAGCCCCAGCTGGCCTGGAACTTGCTATGTAGACCAGGTTGGCCTTGAACTCAGAGATCTGCCTGCCTCTGCCTCCTGAGTGCTGGGATTAAAGGTGTGTACCACAATGCCTGGCTTACGTAATTTAGGAGGGGAAATTAGGAGGTGATCTTGTCATAGGTCTTTCAAAATCACACAGACCCTGGGGTCCCTGATCTCATTCTATGCTTAATCCAAAAGGACCAGGCTTGAGAGGACAACCTAAGAATCTGAACCTAAGAACACTGAACAACCCATACACACATTTACTCGTTCTTTGAGACTATTCTGGCTCTGTCAGCTATTTTTCTGATCTAGGAAAATAAGAGATACAAAGAATTTCTATATGTGTTCTCTCACTTCAGAAAGACCCTAGGGATAATGGGACACTCTCTTTAAACTAAATACAAAAAGCACTGAGAGAAGACAGCTCACCATCCCTGGTCACTCTTGAATTTGTAGGCAGCTGCAAGAATGTGGCATAACGATCCTCCTGCTTTAAAATCTAGGAAACATTTGATCTACAAAATTGAGACAGGAAAGAAGTATATGAAAGTTACACTGTAAATTCTCTTGTTACATAATAATTCTTTCACAAAATCCCACTCTTAATTTTTCTCCCTCTCAAAGTTAGATGATGATAATGATGATGATTTAGAAAGGGTCTCACTATATAGCCGTAGCAGGCCTAGAACCTATTATGTAGACCAGGCTGGCCTTAAACTTGCAGAAATTCTCCTGCTTCTGTCTCCTAAATTCTGGGATTATAGGCATGCACCACTATGCCCAGCCCTCAAAGTTGGAAATCTTTAACCCCTGTGTCGGAAAGAGAGAAGAAAAAGAAACTAATATTCATAGAAACATCATTTTGTACCAAGCCCTTTACTGGATAGACTACCTTGTATACTATTGAAGAAATACTACAAAGAAGGCCTATACATTTCATGGAGAGATTAAGTTATCAAGCTTACAGTAGGAAATAACTCAAAAATTATGAAACTTTAAAAAGACAAGGGCTCATGTAGGTCAAGCTGTCCTTGAACTTCCTATGGTAGATCGGGCTGGCCTCAAGTTTAAGATTCTCCTGCCTGTCCCCAATTCTAGGATTACAAGCATGTAGACTTAAAAAAAAAAAAAAAAGGCAAAACAAAACAACTCCCTTTCCAGTTTAGAGGACTCACCCTCTTCCTTTTACACTCACCGGCAGTTTAGTGAGCGGTGCATTGCTGACATGTTTGCCAAAAACTTCTTCCTGAAACTGCAGCAACTGCACAACCAGACTAGACAGGGACTTGTTGGTTGGTGGCTCTGCTTGTATATACTGGGGAAAAGGAGGGAAAGGAAAGAAAAAGAAATGCCAGGTAACTTTTCTATCATCTCCCATTTCTTTCTCTTGGGTTCTGGAAGCATCTGGGTAGACAAAAGGATGCCTTTCTCCTCCACATGTCTAGTCTCTATAAAGAAGGCCCTGGAAACCCCTGAATCCTGCATCCAACAGCCAGGTTGCTAGCACCGGGGATGGCAGCACAGGAAGCTTCAGACTCTTATTTAGCTATACCCTGAAATTGGAGTTGCAGGACACCCTGCTATCTGGGCATTTAATCTTCCAACCAACAAAAACAACACAACACTGTAAAATTTTTAGTTTATGGAGTTCAAACCCAGGACACAAAACCCCTTTGAGACTCTAAGTGACACAACAATGCATTTCTTGGGGGAGCTTGGTAGAAGACCAGGACGCCTCCCTAATGGTGCCTAAAAATAAAAAAGCAAGGTGAGGTAGGGCAAGAAGACTTAAAAACCAAGCTTGTACATTTTGCTCTTCTGTTGAAACTGGACATAAATGTCTTTGTAGGGTCCCCTAGCTAGAAAGCATTATCTACCACCAAGCCTGCTAAGAAATAGTGAGACAACATCTCTCCTTTCTGAGGAAACAATGTATAACAAGCAATCTTTGGCCTTCTTAAACATTTCCATACTGTGCTACCTAGCATGCTACCTTTCTGCTCAAATTCAAAACTGAGTCAGGAAGCTAACTTTCTCTTTACCTTTTGACCCTTATTTCCTCTACCCTAATCACAGAGAGCGAGCACCTCTCAGTGGGAGGGGTAAAGAGATCAGAAAAAGAAGTAAACGACAGAGTTAAGCACATGAAAGCTGAACCAGGTCACAGGCTGTCAGTGCCCCCACGGCCACAGACTAAGACCCTTGACTGATCTCCCTTCAAAAGGTCAACAGTAAAAGCCTGGGAACCAGACCCTCATGCTGAGGTACATACAAGTCACAAACCCAATAGCTATCTGTCAAGAGTCTTGACACCCTGAAAGACTCCAAATGAATGCAGGCCAAATTCATAACCAGGATTAGTGGGGAGTTAAATTGCTGACCATATTCTGACAGGCTGCAAAGCCAGGACGGGAAGAACTGGGGTGGGGTGGGGGTTAAAGAAAGCTAGGCAAGACAACCCTCTTAGTTGGGGGCATTGAGGAAGCAGGCTATCTCTAGAAGAATTAAAAAAAAAAAAAAAAAAACAAGCGTAGAGACAAAGAAAACCAAGAATGATGTTTGGTTTTTTAAAAAGGTAGGTAAGGCTTCTTGAACCCCTTTTGTTCACTACTCTTATTATTTCGTTATGGGGTGGGGGTGGGGACCAGAGCTAGGAAGCTCATCCTAGACTCTGGACCTCAAACCCAAGGCGATGCAAGGCTGGGTTGCAGAGCGACTTCATTGTGGAGCTGAGTGGTTTAAGGGGTTGCAGCCCGCGACTCCCAAGCCCGTCTCCTGAGAGGTTCTGCTGCCGTTTAGATGGAGGTGGGGGCCAAGCCTCGACAGGTGATCCCCAGGCGGAGACAGACCCTTTCCAGGCTGCCGCAGCCAACGGCCTCCTCCGGGACTGTTTACCCTCCTACTTCATCTTGTCTAGGAACATACACAAAGCACCGGGGAGGCCTCGGCGGCGCGCTACCTGGCTCGCCGGGCGCCGGGGCAGGCACACCCGGGGAGGAGATGCAGCCGGCACAGGGGGCCCCAGCGGAGCAGCGCCAAAGGCGAGGGCTGGGCAGCCGGCACCGCGCGGCGAAGGCAGGGGCCGAGGGAGCCGTGGGGGC
>NW_008351698.1:294351-318416 GCF_000622305.1 Nannospalax galili
ACGCTGACCGACCCGGCGGCCTCCCTGGCGGCGGCGGCGGCTCCGGATGGGCGGCTGTTTCGCTGCGCCTACTGAACGCCGGTGACCCGAGAGCTCTGCCCTGGGCAGAGCGCTTCCCCAGCCTGCCTCCCGGCCGATGCCGAGGGGACGCCGTTCTGCGGAAGAGCGCCCGGGTACCCTCGAGTAGCCCTCATCATGCACGTTCCTGACCCCGCGGAGCCCCTGCGGTCCCAGAGGTTCCGCCTTGCGTCCCCGTCGATCGGACTTTCCCCGCCGCTGTCCCACCAGCATGCCGCAGGTCCCCTCAGCAGCCACCCTCGGCGCGAAGTTGAGGGGTCGGGTTCGTTAGCTGTCTAGTCTTCGGGTCCTGCCATTCGTCTGTTAAATAGGTTTGCGGTCCTTGAAACCCGGGCGGGCAGGGAGACCCCTCGCACCCGCCAGCGGGCGCACTCCCTGTTTCCCGCTGAGCGGTGTGGCGAAAGAGCGGGAGCGGTGGGACACCGCAGGTGTGCGCGGCCCGGCCTGTTGGTCTCGCGTCCGCGGTCGCAGTGCGGACCCTTTCTGTAAGCGCTCGGCGGAGTGTGATTTTGGGAGTCACGGTGGCCGAGTGGTTAAGGCGTTGGACTCGAAATCCAATGGGGTTTCCCCGCACAGGTTCGAATCCTGTTCGTGACGGATGGGCATTTTTTTTTTCGCCCCCCTCCTTTTCTAGTTGTGAAAGGAACCTCAACCCTCACAGGTATCTTTCCTTGCTCTCTAGAAGAGGAAGTAGAAACGTCGCAAGCACTTCATTGGGCCACATTGGGGTAATGTGAAACTGAATTATTCAGAACTGCTGGAACCGGAACCATATTAGCTGCTAAAATACCTGGCACCTTCAAAAGTCTGTAACAGGAGTTGCTAGCAAAGCTTTGGCACACGTTTCAGGGTACAATGAAGGATTTGGGTGAAGAAGACTTTTATTTGGGAATGTGTGTGATGTGCAATAATAGTCAAACCTGAAATTTCTAGGAAAAGAGGGCATCTTTGAATTTTGTGACAAAACACACCTTGAAGTCCAATGATACTGAGACCCAGAAGCATTCTCTCATTTGGATTTTCTTTTAATTTTAGACAGGGTCTTATGTATCCAAGCTGGCTTTGAACTAGCTACCTGGCTAAAAATGACCTTGAATTTCTAATCCTGCCTCTACCTCTGGTGCTGGGATTATAGGTGTGCATGAGCACACCAGATTTGTGTGGAACTGGCGACTGAATCCAGGCTTCATGTGTAAGCATTCTGAGCTCCAATCCCTAGCCCTCATTGGATTTTCTTAAGATTTACCTTCGGTATCACAGGGCTAGGAGGAAGCCTATTGAAACTTAATCCAGCTGAAGCCAGTTTGTGAGAAGGTAATTTTTTATTTCGTGCTCTTTAGGTACCCAATACTATTTTAAAGTCTCTATGTATATAGAGCTAGGGAAATTATCCCTTCTCAACCTCCAACCCTCTTATTCATATTAGCCACTTTTTTTTTTTTTTTTTTTTTTTTGGTCTTTTTGAAACAGGGTCTTCCTGTAGCGCCAGCTGGCCTGGAACTCAGAGATCCTCCTGCCTCTGCCTCCTGAGTGCTGGGACTACAGACCTGTACCACCACCCCCAGCTTATTAGCCACTTCTTAAGATTATTTGTTGAGGATGTTTTCTGTATTTCATTTCTTACAAAGCAGTATCTTTTCCAGTAAGGATCTCTGAGAACCTATACCACTTTCTACACAATTGTACCTTAGCGTTTCCCACCTTCATACGTAGCTCACTGCTCAGAACCCTTTTTCCAGCATCCCTCTCACAACTCCCCCAGCCTCACCATCACTCCCAAATCCTCTACCTTTCTTAGGCTATTCCCTCTTAATATGATTGGTCACCCCAGCTGGGACCTATCATTCTTGCATCACCATTCACTGAGTTGCATGTAAGGAAATTTTAAAATATTTTTATCTCTATGAATGTATTGCCTGCATGTAGGTAGGTGCACCTGTGTCATGTAGAACCCATGGAGATAAGAAGTCAGATCCCCTGGAACTGGAGTTATGGATGGTTGTATGTATGGTTGTTAGCTGCCATGTAGATGCTGGGAATTGAACCCAGGTCCTCTGCAAGAGCAGCTAGTGCTCTTCCTTATGGAGCCATCTCTCTAGCCCCATAAGGAATTTTTTTGTTGTTCATTTTTGAGACTGTTTCCACTTTGTAGCCCAGGGTGGGCTGCAACTCATGGTAATCCTTCTGCCTCAGTCTCATGAGTGCTGAGATTATGTGAGCCACCACACTTACCTTGTAAAGAATCACTTTTTGTTTATTCTGTCTTCATAAATATGTCAGCTCGGCCCATTTTTCTCAGGAGTGAGTCAGAGTCTTCATTTGAAGAGTTGTTCTGCCAGGCGTGGTGGTGTATGCCTTTAATCGGAGCACTCAGGAGGCCAAGGCAAGTAGATCTCTGAGTTAGAGGCCAGCCTTGTCCAGTCCAGCCAGGGCTACATAGTGGGGCCCTGTTCCTAACAAGTTGTGTACCTGTGAATATATATATATATATCCATCTGCTGAGTGTACTAAGGCATCCACACTATAGCAAACCTTAAACCCTGCCATGGCTGTTTGTATTGTACTGTCTGATCTTTTTCTCTTCACCCAGTCAAGCATTTTTTACTACATTCCAACCAGTTAGTTATCTGGCTTTGTTCTTGTTGTTCTGTGCTTGAAATAATCACTTATCCTTACCTCCTCAATTTCTACCTAAATGTTGGTTCTCCTGGAAAATCTTTTCTGGCTGGATATGACGACTCAGGCTTATAATCCCAGCACTTTCCAAACTGAGGGAGGAAAGAGTGTCATGAGCTCAAGGTCAATTTGAACTACAGAGTGAGAGCCTCTCTCCCCCTTAAAACACACACACACACACACACACACACACACACCCCAACACAACAACAACGACTGGAGAGGTAGCTCAGTTGGTAGAGTACTTGTTTAGTATAGATGAAGCCCTGGGTTCAATCCCCAGAACCACAGGAACTGGGTGTGGTCAGGCACACTTGTAATCCCCGCAATCAGGAGGTGAAGGCATGAGGGTCAGAAGTTCAAGGTCATCCTCTACTATGTAAAGAATTTGAAGCTAGCCTGGGCTATATGAGACTCTGTCTTGAAAAACAAAAACCCTAGGCCAGGTGTGGTGGCACACGCCTTTAATCCCAGAGGCAGAGGCAGGTGGATCTTTGAGCTTGAGGCCAGCCTGGTCTACATAGTGAGTTCCAGGACATCTGGGGTTACAGGGAGACCCTGTCTCAGAAAAGCCAAAAACAACAACAAAAATCTTTGAAAAGGCCCAAAGAAATGGAATGGTTGCTCACCCATCCTCTGCCCTAATCTTATATGGTCTTTCTCCTTCAGCAGAATATAAACTCTTCATGCAGGGGTTAGAGAGATGGCTCAGCGGTTAAGAGCACTGACTGCTCTTGCAGAGGACCTGAATCTAGCTCCCAGCATCCACATGACACAACTGTTGGTCCATAACTCCAGTTCCAGTGGAGCTGACACCTGACCACCGAGGGCATTGCACAACACGGTATGCTTATATACATGTGGGGAATACGCTCATACACATAGAATAAAAATAATAAAATATTTTTAAAAATAAACTCTTCACACAGAGAAACCACTCAGGCACTCAGGTCTTTTAAGGTTTGCTGTGTAAATGAATATGGTTATCTGTACATGTTTAATCTTCATACTGGAGTGTGAGCTTCTTGAGAGCTAGGACTTTGTGGTTTTTGTTTTCAGCTCTTTTACAAGGCTTTGTACATACATGTGATCAAAGATGTACTACAGTAATTAATTTTTATTTTTATTTTACGTGTATAAGTCGTGCAATGCCAGCAGAAGACAGAAGAGGCTGTTTGATCCCCCTGGAAGTGGAGTTATGGACAGTTGGTAGCTGCCATGTGGGTGCTGGGATTCGAACCCGGGTCTTCTGCAGGAACAGTCAGTGTTCTTAACCACTGAGCCATCTCTCCAGCCCCATCCCACTTTTTTTTCTTTTTGAAACAGGTCTCCCTGTACCCCAGCTGTCCTGGAACTCACTATGTAGACCAGGCTGGCCTTGAACTCACAGAGATCCATCTGCCTCTACCTCCCAAGTGCTGGGACTACAGGCATGCACCACCACGCCCCCACTTTCCCACTTTTTGCATGCTTTCAGATTTAATTATCTGGAGAGCCAATAGAAGAACTGACCAGCAGAGGGCAATCAACAACCATGTTGTGAAGGAAAGAAGGCTCTACTGGTTACAAAATGGAGGCTCTAGATGTAGAAAGGGAATGTGATGAGGTTGTTTGTACTGGAAGATCATTCCTTCCACTTTCAAATGCTTCCCTCGAAACATTTAGGGGTGAGAGGCCAAGGTTCCCAACCTTTGTGTATAATAGATAATTTCACATTTTTAGTTGGGCATAGTGGCACACACTTGTAATCCCAGCACTGATGAGGCTGAGGCAGGAGGATGGTGAATTTGAAGTTAACTTGGTCTACATAGTGAGATGAAGACCAGTCTGGGCTGTAGTGAGACTGTCTCAAAACAAACTTTTAAAACTATCAAATATTTTATTTATTTTTATGTGTGTGTGTTTTGCGTGCATTATAGGTTTAAGTATACCCACACATGCAATGCCCTTGGAGATCAGAAAAGAGCATCAGATCCCCTGGAATTTGAGTTGTGGTTCTTAGCCACCACAGGGGTGGCTAAGAACTGAACCTGGGTCCTCTGCAAAAGCAGCCATTGCTCTTAACTCTTGAGCCATCTCTCCAGCCCCTTTTGGGTTGATTTTAAAAGATTTTTTTACTTCTGTGTATGTTTCTTTGTGTTCAGGTGTCCATGGAAACCAGAAGAGGGCATCAGATCCCCTGGAGCTGGAGTTATAGGTAGTGGTGAGCAGCACCACGTAGGTACTGGGAGCTGAACTCTGGCCCTCTGGAAAAGCAGTATGTGCTCTTTAGTGCTGAGCCATCTTTCCAGGCCCTAACTAATGTATTTAAAGAAAACAACAACAAACAGAGGAACCTAACATGTAAGAGCTTAACACTATCCCCTTCCAAATTTGTGACTTGCCTCAAATTTGAAAAGGCTTGAATAAGCCACCATGGTTTATCTTAAAATCATCAGAGGACTTGGACTGAAATGATCCTAACTTACAACTGTTTGGAGGACGCCATGACACAAAACATTTTGGAACTCCTTCCAGCCATTTTATGAGCCATGTTAAATGATTCATTACTTCAAAATTACTTGAAAAAAATTAGTTAAGGGCTGGAGAGATAACTCAGCAGTTAAGAACACTGACTGTTCTTGGGAAGATCTGGGTTCGAATCCCAGAACCCACATGACAGCTAACAACTGTCAGTAACTCCAGTTCCAGGGGATCTGATTGCCTCTTCTGTCCTCTGCGGGCACTGCACGACACAGGTCCACTTACCTATATACAGACAATACACGCATACACATAAAATAAATATTTTTAAAAATTAGTTAACTTTATCATACATCTTCTATTTTGTTCCAGATTACTTCCGAAACTCAGGGTCCCATTCATTGTGTAGTTTTTTGAGAAAGGGTCTCATGTAGCTGGAAACTATTTAGCAGATGACAACCTTGAATTCCTGTTCCTCCTACCTTTACCTTTCAAGTGCTAGGTGCTGAGAACTGAGCTCATTCCTCTGGAATACCAGCAAGTGCTCTTAACCACCAAGCCATTTCTCCGGTCCCACTCCCTCCCTACTTTTTAAACAGGGTCTCACTGGATTACAGGCCTATGCTTTCATTTCCTGGCTAAACAAATGAACTCATTACTTTACCCTACAAATGTACTCTCCTGCATATTGAGGTTAATGACACTATGTTCTAATCTTCAATGGTCTTTGGCTCATCTTCAGTTATGTTTTCACTGTTTAGGTACAGTGGTTAGGTACTCAATTTTGGAATTAATTTCTGGGATACCAATGCTGGGTTGGGGATATAGCTAAGTTGGTAGAGTGCTTGCCTATCATTCACAAAGCCCTGGTTTAATCCCTAGTACTGCTTAAACTGGATGTGGTGGCACATACGTGTAATCTCAGCAGATGGAGGCAAAAGGATCAGAAGCTCGAGGACAACCGTGGCTACATAATGAGTTTGTGGCCATCTCCGGGTATATGAGACCCTGTCTCAAAAAATAAGTAAATCCCTATCTTCTACTTGGATTTCTCAACATAGAAAATGAAGCTGATCATTTTTTCAGTGGCACAAATTTGTACTTTTGCTTTAGTCTACTGAGTAGCCAGGGTTACAGCTGTGTGCCACCAAGCCTGGCAGTAATGCCCCTTTATTAAAAGCTGCTGGGATGACAAAATGAAAAGTGTCTGACTTGCCAGGCATGGTGGCGCACGCCTTTAATCTCAGCACTTGGGAGGCAGAGGCAGGCGGATCTCTGTGAGTTCAAGGCCAGCCTGGTCTACATAGTGAGTCCAGGACAGCTGGGGCTACAGGGAGACCCTGTCTCAAAAAGACCGAAAAAAAAAAAAAAAAGTCTGACTCAGAGTAAACACTCAGTCCGGCTTTTCATAACTCAATCTAGTGATTCCAAAGAGGCCTACCCCCAAATCCCACTAAGTAGGCAGACCGTTCTTCCTTGCTGGCCCAGTATCCTTAGATATAAATACAGCATATAGATATAGATAGAAATACAGCATACTGTATTTCTCACTATTTGTTCAGGTCTAGTTACCTGCTAAGCTGCAAATTCCTTAGTCTTCATCACTTCTTTCTAGAGTCATAGATGCCCAGCACCAAGGCTAGCATATGATGGTTATCAGTGTCGGCTGAGCAAATCTGAGTTAAAGCTGTCAGTTTTCTCCTTGTTATCTCATCCTTTCTTTCCTGCTTGTATTTCAAGCTCATCCTTTTTTCCCTGCTTGTCCTTCCTGCATGAATTATCAGAAAGCTTACTGATACTGTGTCCCTGTAGTGCCAGCTGTCCTGGAACTGTGTAAACCAGGCTGGACTCAATCTCAGAGATCCACCTACCTCTGCCTCCTTGAAGGCATGTGCTGCTATACCTGTCATATTCAGTGTTTTTATCCATGTTGTGATCTCAAGTAAAAAGAAGCTTGGAGGGGCAGGGTCCAGGTTAGGGAACTATGTGACTGAAGATGAGACTTAAATTTGAACACAAGTTGAAAACTGGTTGACCTGAATTGTTTTGAGTCTTCAAACAGTTTTTTTTTTTTTTTTTTTTTTTTTTTTTTTTTTTTTAATGTGAGCCAACATGTAAAAGTTTGGAGACTTGTGTAAATGTTAGGATGCCCAAATTATTATTATTATTTTTTATTTTATTGGCAGGGTGTGGTGGGACAATGCCTTTAATCCCAGCACTCGGTAGGTAGAAGCAGGCAGATCTCTGTGAGTTCAAGACCAGCCTGGTCTACGTAACAAGTTCCAGGTCAGCTGGGGCTACAGGGAGACCCTGTCTCAAAAAGGATCAAAATCTATTATTTTTAGTTTATTAGTGTTTTGCCTGTATGTATGTAAGTGCACTATGTGTGTGCATTGCCCCACAGAGGTCAGAAGAGGGTGTCAGATCCCCTGGAACTGAAGTTACAGAGGGTTGTTAGCCATCATGTGGGTGGTAGGAATTGAACCCGGGTCCACTGGAAGAACCGTAAGTGTTCTTAACCACTGTGCCATTTCTTCAGCACCAAGATGCTCCCAAATTTTTGAAAAGTCCTAAGATCTGGCAATATTGGTTTCCTATTCTTATATGGCAGAGCTGCACTGCCAGGAGCCAGGCCCCTTCTCTCAAGGGAAAGAAGGGCGTGGGTTCAATCCCAGTGTGGGGCAGGGTGGTGCTGGGTGTGGGGCAAAGGCCTGTAACCCTGCACTCAGGAGTATGAGTTTAAAACAGGAGGATCACATGAGTAAAAAAAAGACATGTATTTTTTCATCTAGCTAAGTTTTAAAAATTTGGGGCTAGAGAGATGGCTCAGTAGTTACACACACTAGATGCTCTTGCAGAAGACCCAGTTTTGATTCCCAGCACCCACATGGCAACTAACAACCATCTGTAACTCTGGTTCCAGGGGATCCAATGCCCTCCTCTGTCCTCTGCGGGCACTGTACAACATGGGTGCACTTACATATATGCAGGCATAACAATCATACACGTAAAATAAAAATATAATAAAAATCAACAGCACAACTGTATAATGAAGAGATCAGGGTAATGATGGGACTCCGGTCATGCATATACTGATGTCACCAAACATGAGAAAGATCTCTCCTGTTCCTGGAACTTGTTGATTTCAATCAACCAAACTTTTGTTTTGGGGGGCTGGAGAGATGGCTCAGCGGTTAAGAACACTGGTTGTTCTTGCAGAAGACCCAGGTTCGAATCCCAGCACACACATCGCAGCTAACAACTGTGTATAACACCAGTCCCAGGGGATCTGACAGCCTCTTCTGACCTTGGGCATTCCAAGACAGGAGTGCACTTACCTACATGCAGGCAATACATGCATACACATAAAAATATTAAAATTTTAAAAAAAAGTTTTTTTAAAAAGAAAAAAAATTTTGGTCAGTGAACAGGAGCTAGAAGAACAACGCGACTGGGGGGCTGACCTCCCAGGGTCCTGTAATCCCAGCTACTTGGGGGCCAAAGTGGAAGGACCACAAGTTCAGGGCTTGACTGGGCAACTTTTTGCATGAGGTTAGCCTAGACCCTGCCTTAAAACAATAAAACCTCAAAACTGTGGAGTGGTGGCACACACCTGTAACTAGACTTGAGAGGTAGAGGCAAAGAGAATCAGGTTCAAGAACAGCTTGGGCGACATGAGACACTGTCAAAAAATCTAAAGATGATGGCTGGCAAGATGGCTTGGAGTAAAGGCATTTGCCATCAAGCCTGACCTCAGTTCATTCCCTGGATCACATGGTAGGAGAGAACCAGCTTCCGGAAGTTGCCCTCTGCCCTTGATGCATGTGTACACACATACACACATAGACAAACAAATGGGAGAAAAAGTTAACTGACACAACTCTAACAAATTAGTGTTACACACATACAAAGGGTATTCTAGCATACAAATAAAGAAGGTTAGAATCAGTAACTCATGTAATGACAAGTCCTGGATTGGATCTAGGTTTAGACAAAAATTAGCTAAATGTCTCTTCTTGGGACAATGGGGGAAATGTAAATTGGATGTGGATTTGTTGGTTACCTCAGCAAAATAGAAGTGTTCTGATTTCTCAAATATATACAACGAAGTAAATTTATTAAACGGTGTCTCTATGTAACAACCGATGACCTGGAACTCACTATATGGATCAGGCTAACCTTGAACTTGGAGATCCACCTGCCTCTGCCTCCCCAGTGCTGAGATTAAAGGCATGTTCCATCACAGATGGCAATATTTTTTTTTATTGCAAGTATGTATGTGTGTAAATCAGAGAACAACTTTGTAGAGTTGGTTCTCTCCTTCCACCTTTATGTGGGTTCCAAGTTTATCAGACTCAGATGACTACCATCAGTGGCGAGCATCCTTATTTGCTCAGTTGCTACTGAGTAAAAATGTAAAACCACCTGCCCATTCCTTCACCCCCTAGTTATCCCAACTTTAAAAGTTTAGAAAAGACTGGCTAACTTCTCAGTAAAAGTATTTTCAGCTTTGCAGCAACCCCTCAACTTCGCTGTTATGAAAAGAGGACTGAGGGTATACCTCAGTGGCAGAACTGTGCTTTGATGTGCAAGAGACTAGATTCAGCCCCTATCACTGAAAAGATCACAAAAGGGCATCGCTGTGTTCCAGTGCTTTTAAAAATATTTTAAAATTTTTAGGCCAGCAGAGGCAGGTCTTACATAGTGAATTCCAGGGCAGCTGGGGCCACAGGGAGACCTTGTCTCAAAAAGACCAAAAAAATAAAATTAAATTAAATTAAAAAATAAATTTTTAGGCCAGGCATGGTAGTACATGTCATTAATCAGAGCACTTGGGAGACAGGCAGGCGGATCTCTAGGTTCAAGGCCAGCATGGTCTATAAACTGAGACCCTGTCTCAAAAAGAACCCCCCCCCAAAAAAAAGTGTTAGTGGTGGGCATGGTGACACACGCCTTTAATCCCAGCACTCAGGGAGCAGAGGCAGGCAGGATCTCTGTGAGTTTGAGGCCAGCCTGGTCTACATAGCAAGTTCTAGGTCAGCTGGGGCTACAGGGAGCCCCATCTCAAAAAGAAAAAAAAAAAAGTTATGTGTTTTGCTTGCATGTATGTGTACTACATACATGCAGTGCAAGCAGAAACCAGAAGAGGGTGTTGGATCCCCCAAAATTGGAGTTACAGTTAGATGTTAGCTGCTATGTGGGTGCTGGGAACTGAACCCTGTCCTCTGCAAGAGCATCAAGTGTTCTTAACTGCCAAGCCAACTCTCCAGCCATACCTCACCCCCTTTATTTTTCTAAAGCAAAAGCAGACAGGCAGGTTGCAAGCTGTAGTTTGCAGACCTCTCTGATCTACAAACAATACCATCCTGAAAAGCCTTTCCTGAGACTCACCAGGGTCACTGCTTTTTCATCTTTTGTCTGTACATTGTTAGTAGGTCTTACCACACTGTATCTTATAGTTATGTGCTCATCTGTTAGTAGGGTACTATTTTGCCACATGAATCCTCATCATTTGTAGGGTAGACTAATCCAAATGAAAATTTGTCCCCCAACACCCCCACCAAATCTGAGGCTGGGGACATATCTCAGTTGGTAGAGTGCTTGCCTAGCATGTACAAAGGGTTCTGTCCCCCGGCACTGTATAAACCAGGTGTGATAGCCCATGCCTGTACTACCAGCTCTCTGGGTGGAGAGTAGGAGGATCAGCAGTTCAAGGTCATCCTTGGCTACATTGAGTTCCAGGCTAGCTGGGGCTACAGGGAGACCCTGTATTTAAAAAAAAAAAAAAAAAGAAAAAAAATTTGCTTGTGTCTGTGTGAATGTATGCCATATGTGTGCTGGCACCCAGAAGAGGTGTATCAGAGGCCAGAAGAGGGTATCAGATCCCTTGGAGCTGTATCCACAGGTGGTTGTTAGCTGTATGATGTGAGTGCTAGGAACCGAACTTGAGTCCTTTGGAAGAGCTCTTAACCACTGAGCCATCTCTCCAGCCTCTTAAAGATCTACATTGTGGTGTACCAGTCATCATTTTCTTTTTGTGAGTCTCACAGTGTAGCTCAGGCTGGCCTGGAACTCATTATGTAGAACAAGTGGCCTCCAACTCAATGATCATCCTGCCTCAACCAAGTACAGGAACTACATGTATGCACAACAGCTGGCTTATTTTCTAATCACTTTTTCTGTGTGTGAAAGCCCAGACTTAGTGAATGTAGGAATGCCCTTTCCCCCAACTCATTAGTGTCTGGAAAGTACTATTAGGTACATGATAAAGGTTCAACAAATTCAAAACAAAGTTGGGGAGAGGGTCCTTTATCACACGGTAAGAAAGCAATAGCGAAATGTTTTGTAAGTCTGTGTGTGTACATGTCTAATATGTATGTACACAAGTATGCATGTGTGCAGAGGCCAAAAAAGGATATTGGTGGGTTTTTTTTAAATATATTTTATTATTTTTTGTTATTCTTTTTGTTTTCTAGAGCTGAGGACCGAACCCAGGGCCTTGCGCTCTACCACTGAGCTAAATCCCCAACCCCATATTTTATTATTTTTATTTTATGAGTGTATTGCCTATGAGTGCACCCATGTCGTACAATGCTGCAGAGGTCAGGAGAGGGCGTCAGAGTCCCCTGGAACTGGAGTTAAGGACAGTTCATAGCTGCCGTGTGGGTGCTGGGAATTGAACCCAGGTCCTCTGCAAGAGCAGTCAATGCTCTTAACTGCTGAGCCATCTCTCCAGCCCCAGGATATTGTGTTTCTTGTTCTATCACTCTGACTTATTTTCTTGAGACAAGGGTGTCTCACTGAGCCTAGTGCTAGGCTAGTGGCCAGCAAGCTCCAGTAAGCCTCCAAGCTCTTCCCCCCACAGGGCTGGGATTATAGGCATGCCTGGCTAGGCTCAGCTTTTTCCATAGGTGCTGGGAATTTGAACTCAGATTGCTCTTTTTTAAAATAATTTTTATGTGCAGAAGTGTCAGAAGAGGGCATTGGATCCTTTAGAACTGGAGTTATAGATGGGTGTTAACCACCTGTGGGTGCTGGGAATCAAACCAGGACCCTCTACAAGAGTAGTCAGTGCTCTTAACCACTGAGATATCTCTCCAGCCCCTCATTTTTTTTTTTTTTTTAAATTTTATGTGTATGTGTGTATTGCCTGTATGTAGGTAAGTGCACCCGTGTCATGCAATGCCTGCAGAGGTCAGAAAAGGCTGTTGGATCCCCGGAACTGGAGTTAGGCAGTTGTTAGCTGCCATGTGGGTGCTGGGATTCAAACCCGGCTCTTCTGCAAGAACAACCAGTGTTCTTTTTTTTGGTCTTTTTGAGACATAGTCTCCCTGTAGTCACAGCTGGCCTGGATTCACTATGGAGACCAGGCTGGCTTTGAACTCACAAGAGATCCATTTGCCTCTGCCTCCCAAATGCTGGGATTAAATGCATGCACTACCACACCCAGCTTCAGATCCCTCATTCTTGTGCAGCTCTTATCCAACTGAGCCAACTCCCCAACCCAGAAAAGTCTTTATCAAGGTTTGATGACAACAAGGATAGTTTTCAGGTTCCCTTTCCCACATTTATTTTCTTGGTCAGGAGAAACAAAGAGGTAGAGCTTCCCTACTTGCAATGGAATTCTACAGTAAGGGTACTTACTGACAAAAAGTGGTGCATGCATATCTTCTGTAGTGTCTCCCACATTCAGGAGCACTTAGGGAAGACAGAATTCAGAGTAAGGGCACACCCTGAAAGAACACAGTTGGACCCACTGGAGGCAGGGGGGCACAAAGGACAAACCATACATGACGTGTGCACTATTCCCAGACGCTGCCCTAAAGCAGAGATCAGTCTAAGATAAAGGTATGTTATCAAGCAAGGAAGATGGCAATTAAAGTGAGAGAAAGGCCAAGCCAAGGAAAACCTTCATAAGGGGAGTGATGGTAAATTAGGAATTTAGAGTTGAAAGATTTATTGTGCGGTCATAACTATGGAACAGCACATATAACACAACCAGCAACCTGCAGACACTAGTGCAAAGGGTAGGGAAGCCTTAGCTGAGCTTCCTGGCTCCAGTAGAATGGGGACAGGACAGTGTAGGCCTTGGTAAGGCAGGCAGGGGCAAAGAGGAATGAAGAATGTAGCGACCAAAGAATAGCAGCTTTTCAAGTTCCTGAGCACAATGCCCTGAATCTGGAACACGGACTTTTCCTCACATCCTCAAGCTATATTCCACCCTCTTTTCCATGGAACCCTGACTCAACTATTCAGGCCAACAAGCTGGCCTGGAATCAAACTCCAAAAGGGGAAGCTTTTACTTGGTAAAGGGAGCCCTTTGACCTCCCCAATCTCACTCCCACCTGTACTTTTAAAACAAGCCTGCCTACTCACACCCCTTCTTTGCTTACTCTTCCAGTCACCATAGGGAATCAGGTAATGGCCCAGGAAGCCTGAAATGGACCTGAAGTCCTTAGGTGGCCTTGGGTAAGGCAGAGTACAGCCATAATTTCTATCCCATTTATCTGAAGGTTACAACTCAGATACACAGGAAGTTTCCTCCAAGAAAACGTGGGAAGAGTTGCCTTCAAAAGTAATGCTCTAAGTCCCGGGTTTTACAATGAGACCCTGAAAGAACTGGGAGTAGATCTCTTCAGAGAGCACAGGAATCGACGCTGGACTGTCAGGTTATGGAGGGGAGGGTCAGAGCAGGTATCAGCCAAATACCCCTTAGGCTTTTCGTATTCAAACCAGTTTGTGTTGAAAGGAAAAATATAAAACAGATCCCACTCCTGCCCCACCATACCCAGAATCCCCGCAATAGAACAACAAAAGAAAAGTTTTAAGTTTTGTTGATTTTTTTTTTCTTTTTTCCTTTCTTAAAAAAAAGTAAATAAATTAAATTGCCAACAGTTGTCTGGGCTAGAGGAAGGTAGCCATAACCAGGCCATTCTAAAAAAAAAAAAAAAAAAGGAAAAAGATGGGACTTGTGAAATATAAACAAGTGACGGCCAAAGAAAATGATCAAATTACCTACCATCACAGGGCTGGAGGGGCCCATGGAAGTACTGGACAGGCCACAAGAGGCAATGCCCATCCCATTCAGCAGCGCCAGACAGCAACTTCTTGCTGTGCACATGACTCCCAATGGTTTAACCTCAGCCCATCCTTCCCTAATTATGAAAAAGTGTAGGAAAGATGAACTCATCTGGACACTCTCAGTATTCCAATCTGCACACCCATCAGGGCCTGCACCTTTACAGTGGGCTGAACATGGATATGCTTGGCAACGAGGTCCAATGTTCCCCTAAGGGTTATGAGTGATGACTGATTCCTGGCCTCACTAGTTACTCCTAGGGTTCTGGTTACACCCTGAGCATTTCTGCTAGATGTCTGCTTCCCAGAACAGCCCTCTCAACACTGCTTAGTGTCAGTAAGTCTGCCTGCTCTGATTCCCTGGGTTTGGAAAAGAGGGCCAATCAGAGTCCTTACTCCACCCTAATCTAGGGAAAACAAATTTCTTTGTGCTTTCTGAAAATATTGGGAATCAGGGACTGTAGGCAAGAAAATACAGAGGTGGGGACTTCCCCACTCAGACTGAGAATTTACAGACATTTTAGGGAAAGAAATATGGCAAAAGGCAGGAATTTGGGTTTCCACCCCGAAAGGCTGAGCAAAACGCTCCAAGGCCCTTCAGTGCCAAAAAAGAGAAAGTGTGGCTCCAGTGCAAGCCGTGGTGTAAGGACAGTGGAGAAGTCAGGGCTCAGCTGCTGAAGTGTTGGATTTTTCCGACTTCCCCTCTTCCTGACAGTCAGGTGAGCTCTCTTATATCTCCTCCACACCATGCGCAAAGATCATGACAAGCCCAGGCTCCTGCACCATGTCATCACCCATATGCTGGTTCTCACAGGCCATCACCACAACAGCCTGCTTGCCAGGGATGCGTTTGGCCACGTAGTTCTCATAGTAGCGCCGATTCATCTGTCTTGTCTCTAGTGTGGCCAGACCCTGGGGCCAGCTACGTTCATGGGCATTTTCAATCAGCTCGTTGACAATAGAGGCTGGGCACCCACTCTCCACCAGGGAGCGCTTGATTACTGCCTGGAGCACAGCATCAGGGGTCGAGATCATCCCTCCCCAGCGGGTCACTCTTGCAGGCTGCAGGGAGTTCACCCACCTGTGTAGAGGGGTTGGGATGGTCACTCCAGCTAACACACTTTTGTTTTGGCTTTTTCTCCTAACAGAAATGACCACCTGCTCT
Source organism: Nannospalax galili (assembly GCF_000622305.1). Classification (NCBI taxonomy): domain Eukaryota; kingdom Metazoa; phylum Chordata; class Mammalia; order Rodentia; family Spalacidae; genus Nannospalax; species Nannospalax galili. The sequence continues at coordinate 309,812 of NW_008351698.1, forward strand.
ACAATCAACTTGACTCTATTCTTTCTTTCCAACACTGGCTCAGAAAACCCAAATCTTTCCCTAGTTAGTCCCATACAAACAGTTATAAGTTCCAAAGTCTACACTCTTACTGAATGAAGCAAAGCTTCCTCTATACTGTGACTCACCCAGCACTATCTTCTCTCTAGTTTCACACTTTCAGTTTAGTCTACCAACTTTTAGAACTCCAGAACTTCACTTGTTTTGGCTCCATTTTAGATCACTTTCCTGTACATGCACTGCCTCTTCTACCCTGGATTGTAAGCTACCTGAAGACAGGTCCACTATGTTCCATTTCTTTTGGGTCCCCTTAGCACCCCAAACCTTTATTTTTTTGGTTTTTTTTTGAGACAAGAGTCTCCCTGTAGCTGGCTTGGAACTCACTATGTAGACCAGGCTGGCCTTGAACTCACAGAGATCCACCCCGAGTGCTGGGATTAAAGGAGTATGCCACCATGTCTGGCTAGCACCCCAAACCTTTTTAATATAGGGATTTGTGCATGGTGGTACTCACCAAATTCTGGACAACTGGATTCTCAGACAGGGTCCCCTTCCATCCACCCAAATGATCCTGTACTAGACTGTACTTTGCTCTTCTTTCTGCTCCTGTCCTTCACCCCAACACTGACCCTGCCCTATCTCTCTTACTGCCCTCCTCCTCCACTCCCCCTGGCTCTTCCTCCTTTCAGGCTTCAATGCCAGAACAAGGAGTGATTCTACATCCTGAGTGACACTCACTCGAGGATCTCGTTGTATTCAATCGTCTCCTCCAGGTTCTGAAGGTTGGGGTTGACACTGCGGATTGCACGCATGTACGCCTTCAGCAGCTGGATGTCTCGCTTCTGTTGGATGGAAGGAGAACCAGGGGTGATGGGTAAGCAGGTAAAAGAGGAGAGTTTATCAAGAAGAAGAGGAGCTGAGAGATCTGAGGAACAGCACAAGGTAAGCTTCTTCAGGAGGACAGGTATAAAGCTATCTCATTCCCAGCTGTCGCCCCATTCTTAGCAAAGTAGCTTCACAGAGAAGGCACTAGATAAGTGTTAGGTGAATGAACAGCATGAATGGGGTAAAGGGAAGTGAAGATAGCTGCAATCTGATTCTCTACCAACCCAGGGGCAGAGTATCTGCTGATCCAGGCTTGTAAGCAGGATCACAGTGGTGTCAGATAGCTGGACATGTTCTCCCCATTTTTCTGGGCCCTACCTGCTCTGCCAGCTGGTGTTTGTGTTCTGCTGATGTCTTCTCCAGCTCTGCAATGCGTGACTGTTGCTGCTGTACCACGGAGCGCAGGTGCTTAATGCAGTTGTGGTTTGGCAGCTCATCTTTGGGCATCTCCAGGCTGTAGTCCAGAGTGGGGAAAGAGCAGAGCAGGCTCATTCAACAGGACATGTGGACTAGGGCTTATTCTGTGACAGAAAACTGCTGGGTGGGCTTTCTCCTACCCCACATTTCTAACATTCTTCCCAGGCCTTCATCTTTTTACTTTTTTCTCCCAAATGTGGGCCTCCTTGCCCTTTTCCTGTTACTTTCTCTGAACTTCTTTTACCCTTCAAGACTTAGCATTGTAAGGAACCCTCCCATCCTGAGACAGGCTGTCATGAAGCCCAGGATAGGCTCCAACTTGCTATATAGAACTTTTGATCCTCTTGCCTCAAACCTTCTGAGTGCTAGGATCACAGGCATGATCACCACCCTCAGTTTACGAGGTGCTGGTGAGGGAACCCAGGGCTTTGTGCATCTAGGTAAGCATTCTACCAACTGCATCATAATATATTCCTAGCTCCCCTCTTCCCCTTTCCATTGACTATCCTCTTATGCCTTTAAAAGCCCTATTCTTAAGGAGACTTTCCTAAACTAAGAGGGAGATTGCTGTGTGTCCTGTTAGGGCACTCTGTCAGATGCTACTTGTGGTTTAAATAAGAAATGTCCCCAGGCCAGGCGTGGTGGCACACGCCTCTAATCCCAGGGAGGCAGAGGCAGGTGGATCTCTGCAAGTTCAAGGCCAGCCTGGTCTACATAGTGAGTTCCAGGACAGCTGGGGCTACAGGGAGACCCTGCCTCAAAAAGACCAAAAAAAGAAATGTCCCCAGGCTTAAGTATTTGAACACTTGGTCTCCAGTTGGTGATGCTGTTAGAGGTTTAGGAGGTGTGGCCTTGCTGGAGGAAGTATGTCCTGGGGGTGGACTGTACCACTTCTAGTTTCCTAGACCACAGCCTGTCCCACTTCTAGTTTCCTCTCTCTGCTTCCTGCTGCAGCTGCCTGCCACCATGCCTCCCCTGCCATTATGGACTCTCCTCCCTCTGAACTGTAGCCCAACTAAACTCTTCCTTCTCTAAGTTGCCTTGGTCATTGTGTTTTATGACAGAAACAGAAGAGTAATTAATATACTACCTGTGTACTTATTCCTTCTGAGAAGTCCTGGATTCACTGTTCCAGGTATCAACACTTAATATTTCCCACCTCACAAAGAAAAAAAAATTGGGCAAAAGGAAATGAGAAGCTAGAAATTAGAGCATTCAGCCCAACACAGAGAAAGCAGTACTGGACTGAAAGGGAGAATAAAGTGAATTGATCTTCAGCATTATCACACAGATTGCTGAACTGCTGTCCTCTTTCTTTTAATAATGCAAGAGCAAAACAATCATAGTTGGAAAGTAGCAATAAAGTTAGATCTGAGGGCCGGGAGCCAAGAAGGTCAGGAATATTCCTTGCCTACATGAATATAAATGGGAAGGCCCTCATCTGAGTGGGGTGGAGGGGAAGGAATCTCACCCACAGCCCTGTTCACAGGTCACAGGCCTCTTCGGGTTGTGCTCACAGTCACTGAGGTGAGACATGAGGTTGTCAAGCCGGACAACAGCACTGCAGCCAAACACAGCGTTGTCACAGGCAATCTGTAGCTTTGACAACATGTTCCGCATGATCCGAGGCACTGGCCGCAGGTGCGCAACCGTTACAACACTACGGTCCACTGGACACGTCTGCTGCTGAGAGAACCACTGGGTGATGCAGGCGTTGCAGAAAGCATGCTCACAGTGAGGCGCCTAGACAGGAGAATAGGGACAAAGGGTCACAAGGGGATTAACAGGAATCAAAAGCCTGGATTCCCAAGAAGCCAATCAAACCTTTGCACAGCTTCTAGGGGACAGCTTCTAGGACCAGAGGTTCCTGGGGTGACAGTAAATTGTAATTATAGATCTACTTTGGGCAGGGTGTTTTGGGGTTAGTATTAGATTTATTTCCTGTGCTCAGGATTACAGATGGGTTATTAAAACAAGATAAACAAGCAAAAAGTTATATAACAATGAGATAAATAACATTCCAAGACAATAGAGAGATGATGTAAGGCAGTCAATTACTAATTGTTGACAGAATTGCACACAGAATAATTGCCCAAAAAGTACAGGCCAAGTCAATTACAGCAGATATTTATGAAGAGGTCAAATTTTATATAGGACTTAAAGAATGACTCAGATACAGGTATAGAGAGAAGGAAGGGTAAAGCTTTCCTAATGTAAGAAATATTAAATATAAGAAAGTAAAACAGAGCATCACGATAGAACATGTCTGTATTCCAAGCATTTGAGACTGAAGCAGGAGTCTTATAAGTTTCAGGTCAGCATGCCCTAGACGGCAAAACCTTGTCTCAGAAAACCAACAGGGTTGGCAAGACAGCTCAGTGTGTAAAAGTACTTGTGATCAAGTCTGACAACCTGAGTTTAATCCCCAGGGTCCAAATGGTGGAAGAAGAAAACTGATTCCCGAACGTTAGCCAATGACCCCACGTGTGCAACAGCCTGCATGAGCACTCATGCACACACAGTGAATAAATTGAAAATGTAAGGGGAAAAAAAAAAAGGAAAGAAGCATCCAAGTGTCCAAGTGTGATGGTACACTCCTATATCTCTGTACTTGGGAGGTGGAGACAGGAAAATCAGAAGTTCAGACCAGCCTCAAATAACTCAAGAAACAAACAGGGCACTGGAGAGATGGCTCAGCAGTTAAGAACACTTGCTGTTCTTCCAGAGGACCTGAGTGCTTTGGTTTCCAGCACCTACAACCATCTGTAACTCCAGTTCTAGGGGATCAGATACTTCTTCTGGCCTATGCAGGCACCTGCATACACATATCATACACTCACAAAGATATATACACATAAATAAAAATAAATAATATAAACAAATAGAGAGGGGGAGAATAAAAAAGGAAAAACGAAAGAAACAAAACACACACAGATACCCAACGCAAAGCAGAATAAGTCCAAGACCTTGTTGAGAAGTAAGAGACATCTCTGTGGGGCTGGAGATGGCTTAGCTGTCAAGAGCACTGGCTGTCCTTGCAGTGGACCCCGGTTCAATTCCCAGCACCCACATGTTGGCTAAAACCGTCTCTAACTCCAATTCCGGGGAAATTCAAAGCCCTCTTCTGACCTCCGTGGGCATTGCACAACACAGGTGAATTTACACATACATAGGCAATGCACTCATACGCAAAAATAAAAATATATTAAAAAAAAAAAAACAGGTTTCTCTGTGTAGACTCAAGTTCTTTACTATGAGACCTGACCTGACCTTTCTATGGGTTATCGAGTCCCAACTGCCATACCGAGGTTCCTAAACAGGGTTGGCATTTTTTGTGGGATGCCACTGTTCTCGGTTTCTGAAGATCATGTCCAGGGGTGCCAGGGCATGTCTGTAATCCCAGCACTCAAAAGGCTAAGGCAGGAAGATTCCAAGTTCTAGGCCACATGGGCTACATAATGATACCATTTAAAAACCAAAAACAGAACAACTCTTCCTTCCCCCAAAAAAACATAAAGCTGTACTTCAGCTTATGTTTTAAAAAATTTTTTATTTCTTTATTTTATGTGTATGAGTGTATTACCTGCATGTAACTAAGTGCACCCATGTCATGCAATGCCCGAAGAGGACAGAAGAGGGCACTGGATCCCCTGGAACTGGAGTTACAGAAGGTTGTTAGCCGTCATATAGGTGCTGGGATTTGAACCCAGGTCTTCTGCTTACTTCAGCTTACTTTTATGAGAAGATTCCCTGATCCCCATGCAGAAACCATCCAGCATGCAATGGGCAACAGTAGGCACTTAGTAGATAGAGATGAGTGAATGACAAGAATGCCAATTCTGTTCTCAACATGAACCAAAAGTGCTTAGTATACACCTATGAGAGGCTCACAGAAACTATGGACAGAGGCTTCATAGGAAAGAAGTCACTCCCAATATTGCTAATCTATCAGTCAGTTTAACCTTTTATTTATTATTATCCTTTGTGTGTGCGTGTATGTTCAGGGTGTGTCTGAGTGCAGGAGCATGTGTACCACAGCACACATGTGGTAGTCAGAAGACAAACTTTTGGAAGTCAGTTAGTTCTCTTCTTCCACTGTGGGTTCCAGAGACTGAACTCAAGTCCTCAGGTTTGTGTAGCATGTGTTTTTACAAACTGAGCTATCTCACTGGCCCAGTGAGTAAAGGTGCTTGCCATCAAGCCCAAGTACCAAAGTTAATTCACAGTACTCCCATGGTAAGAGAGAACCAACTCCTACAAATCTGATCTCTCTCTCTCTCTCTCTCTCTCTCTCTCTCTCTCTCTATGTTTTTTGGGGTTTTTAAGCCTTTTGGGGGAGATTGTTTTGAAACAAGGTCACATGCAGGCTAGCCTGTCCTTGAACTAGCCATGTGGCCTGGCTGGCTTTGAACTTCGGATAGGCAGGTGCCACCATACCTGGGTGATGTGAAGTCTTATAGATGGATGTCTACTTTTCTCATCTGTACTGCTACTAATCCAGCTCAAGCTATTACCACATCACCTCTGACTGAATTAAATATATCTTCTAACTGCTTTCTCTTGCCCCTTTATTATCCAGTCTACAATTTTTTTTTTTTTTTTTTTGTTTTTTTTGAGACAGGGTCTCCTTGTAACCCCAGCTGTCCTGGAACTTGCTATGCAAACCAAGGCTGGCCTTGAACTCACAAAGATCTGCCTTCCTCTGCCTCCCAAGTGCTGGGATTAAAGGCATATGCCACCACGCCTGGCTCCAGTCTACATTTTAAAAAAATATTTTATTTATTTTATGTGTATGAGTGTATTGCCTGCATGTATGTGAGTGCACCTGTGTCATGCAATGCCTCAGAGGTCAGAAGAGGGCTTCGGATTCCCCTGGAACTGGAGTTAAGGACAGTTTGGAGCCACCATGTGGGTGCTGGGAATCAAACCTGGGTCTTCTGCAAGAGCAGTCAGTGCTCTTAACCACTGAGCCATCTCTCCAGCCCCTATCCAGTCAACATTTATCAGTAAGAATGATCATTTGCTGCCAGACGTGGTGGCACATGCCTTTAATCTCAGCAGAGGCAGGTGGATCTCTGTGAGTTCAAGGCCAACCTGGTCTACAAAGGGAGTTCCAGGCCAGCTGGAGTTACAGGGAGACCTTGTCTCAAAAAAAAAAAAAAAAAAAGATCATTTGCAGGCATGTGGCCCTAGATTTGATCATCAATAGCTCTTGCCCCACCAATAAAAAGCAAATCAGATCACAAAACTTCCTGCTAAAGATTTACAATACTTGGGCTGGGCATGATGGCACATGCCTTTAGTCCCAGTACTCAAGAGACAGAGGCAAGCAGATTTCTGTGAGTTCAAGGTCAATCTGGTCTATACAGCTAGTTACAGGCCCAACCAGGCCTACGTGGTGAGATTCTGTCTCAAAAAAGCTTACAATGCAAGTGCTGCAGAGATGGCTCAGTGGTTGAATATTTGCTGCTCTTCCAGAGGACTGAGTTTGGTTCCCACTACTCACATCAGATAACTCACAACTGCCTGCAACTCCAGCTTCAGGGGGTCCAACACCCTCTTCCACAGGCACCTACACATGTACATATATACACGCAGACATACAAACAAATAAAAAATTTATAATAGAGACACTGGGGAGATCGTGCAGTTGGTAAAGTGCATGCTTTGTAAGCATGAGAACCCAAGCTTGAATCTCAGAACCCTTATTAAAAAGCCAGACATGGGTCTGGAGAGATGGCTCAGAGGTTAAGAGCACTGGCTGCTCTTGCAGAGGACCCAGCTTCAGTTCCCAGTACCCCCATGGCAGAGAACAACAGTCCATAACTCCAGTTCCAGGGGTATCTCCTCTTTTGACCTCCATGGGCATTGCACGACACGGTGCACTTACAAACATGCAGGCTATACACTCATACACATATTTAAAAAAAAAAAAAAAAAAAGCCAGGCATGGTGGTATATACTTAGAATCCCGGCATTAGGGAAGAGAAAGGAAGATCCTTGGGACATGCTGGCCAGCCAGTCTAATCAGTGAGCACCAGGCCAAGTGAAAGGCCCTGCCTTGGCTGGCTTCCAAGGAACAGTATCTGGTTTCCACATGCATGCGCACACATGTATATGCACACATACAAATTTACAATGGTTGTTAGGGGTGCAGCTCAGCGGCAGAGGACTTGCCTAGCATGTTTTGGTTTGATTCCTAGCAGTGTAGGGGAAAGAATGGGTGTCCATTATATTTGTGGTAAATCTAAACTACTCAGGTCTGATAAAAGTCAGTTTGATATGTTTGGTGTGGTGGCGCACAAAAGTTCCAGGCAAGCTGGGGCTACATAATAAGACACAGTCTCAACAACCTACCAACCAAAATGTCAACTCGAGGACTGGGGAATATAGCTTAGATGGTAAAGTGCTTTCCTAGCATGTAAAAAGCCCATGGCTGGATTTCCAGCATCGTATAAAACTGTGTTAGCTTGTGCTCGAAATCTCAGCACCTGGGAGGTAGAGTCAAGAGGATCAGAAGTCCAAAGTTATCCTCAGCTATAAAGTTTGAAGCCAGTATGAGGTACACGAGACTCAAAAAAGCTCAAAAAAAGAGTCTGCTTGATCCAGTTCTGTGCCTGATATCTCTTTACCTTATACACTATTATCAGGACTACTCAAGCCTTTTGGCTTTCCTGCTGTTCCTTAACTACAACCAGCCCATTCCTGTCCCTTTGCTTTTACTGGCCTCTATGTCAGGAAAAAAAAAAAAATTCTTGGGCTGAGAGATGGCTCAGTGGTTATGAATGCTGGTTGCTTTTGCAGAGGACCCAGGTTCGGTTTCCAACACCCACATGGCAGCTAACAACCACCCATAACTCCAGTTCCAAGGGATCCAACGCCCTCTTCTGGCCTCTAAGGGCACTGCACAATACAGATTCACTTACATACATGCAAAATACTCATACACATAAAATAAAAATAATATGGGGCTGGAGAGATGGCTCAGTAGTTAAGAGAACTGGCTGTTCTTTCAGAAGACCCAGGTTCGAATCCTAGCACCCACATGGCAGCTAACAACTGCCTGTAACTCCAGTTCCACGGGATCCAATAGCCTCTTCTGTCCTCCGTGGGCACTGCACAACACAGGTGCACTACATGTAGGTAATACATACATATACATAAAGTAAAAAATAATAAAATGTTAAAAATAATAAAATATTTTGGGGCTGGAGAGATGGCTCAGTGGTTAAGAACACTGGTTGTTGTTGCAGAAGACCCGGGTTCAAATCCCAGCACCTACATG
>NW_008351698.1:318478-347114 GCF_000622305.1 Nannospalax galili
GGTTCCTACCTGGCCTGAAGGTAGGAACCACAAGGTACATTGTGTAGGATATGGTAACCCTAAAGAAATGGTTGACAGGGCTTGGAGAGATGACTCAGCAGTCAAGAGCATTGACTGCTCTTGCAGAGGACCCGGGTTCAGTCCCCAACACCCACATGGTGACTAACAGCTGTCTATAATTCCAGTTCCAGGGGATCTGATGCCCTCTTCTGACCTCTGTGGGCATTGCATGACACGGGTGCACTTACCTACATACAGGCAATATCCACATACACATAAAAATTTTTTAAAAAAATAATAATTTTAAAAAAAGGTTCTCTAGGGCCGGAGTGATGGCTCAGTGGTTAAAAGCAATTAGTGCTCTTGCAAAGGACCTAGGTTCATTTCCCAGCGCCCACAATCAGCTCACAACTAACAGCCTGTAACTCTGGTTCCAAGGAATCTGCAATAGTCTGGTCACCTCCAAGGTCACCTTACATGCATGTGGTACACAGAATCTCACACAGTCACACATACACATAATTTTTTTTTTTTGGTCTTTTTGAAGCAGGGTCTCCCTGTAGCCCCAGCTGTCCTGGAACTCACTATGTAGAGCAGGCTGGCCTTGAACTCACAGAGATCTGCCTACCAAATTACCCATTCATAAATAAACAAATAACTCAGTAGTAGAGTACATGCTTAGAGTACGTGCACAGGGCCCTGGGTGTGATCCTCAGTACCACAAAACCAAATAAATACGGCATGGGGAAATCAGCATACCTAGCAGTGGCCGTCTGCCCCTGGAAATATGCCTAGTATCAGGAAGGCTACCTGCCTATTCCCTCAGAAGGTAGACCTAGGAGATGGGTGGGTGGCTTCTCACTGAAAGCTTACTACCACTCATCTCTCCGCAAGTGACTTGCCTCAGATGACAGTTCCAGAAAACATGACACACCCCATGACCTCTTGATACTTCTACACCCATCTAATATGCCTCTACTGACAATAGGCTGCAAAGGCAGAGAAAAGGGTTGTAGTTCCAGGGCTGGTGGCCACTGGAGTGAAGTCTAAACTTGACTCTGCTCAAGCCTCTGCTCCTTTTGATAGCTGAAAACTGAAAGAAAGAATCAACAGGTTAAGGGAAGTCTGGGAATTACCTAAGTAGCAAATAGGATGACCTTAACTGGTATCCTGGTTTGGAAAATGGGTTCTCTCCAGTTGGCCAAATGGCAAAGGACTAAACCAAGGCAATAAGGTTCATGCAGAATGAGGTCCCATGAATATAATTGTTAAGGACTGACTTCACTACTAGTCTGGTAATCTTGAGCTTCTCCTCAAAGTTGCCCCAGAAGATACAAATGACTCTGGATCTGGCAAAAGTGGTAGAGGAATGACCTACAGAGCTGGCAGCTTTCATATCAAAGTGCTGAGTACATGGCTCCATCAAAAAGCTGATTGTGGGGCTGGAGAGATGGCTCAGCAGTTAAGAGCACTTGCTGCTCTTGCAGAGGACCACATGGCAGCTAACAACTATCTGTAACTCCAGTTGCAGGCGACTCAGCACCCTCTTCTGGCCTTTATGGGCACCACACACATGCGGTGCACTCACATGCAGTTAAAACATTCCTACATGTAAAATAATAAAAATAATAAAATCTTTTTTTAAAAAAGCTGATCTTGGACAGGCGTGGTGATGCACACCTTTAATCCCAGCACTCGGGAGGCAGAGTCAGGTGGAGCTCTCTGAGTTCAAGGCCAGCCTGGTCTACATAGTAAGTTCCAGGAAAGCTGGGGCTACAGGGAGACCCTGTTTCAAAAAAACCAAAAATTTTTTTAAAGCAGCTGATCTTTTCAGTAGACCCAGGAAGAAAGCAGGAAAGCTGATAAGTAAGCAGAGTTCCCCACCTGCTATGTGTAAGACCACTGGAAGGTAAAATAAGCCTGCAGGGAGACTGCTGAGTTCATGAAGCACTATACTGTCAAAATGCAGAGAGAACTCAGCAAGTCTTAGAAGGTCAATCATGAACAGAAGACCTCAGTCAGAGCTCCTGTAGAAGAAAGGCGCCTAGCAAACCACTGCAGGAAGAAACAAGCAGTTGTCCATTTTACAACACAGAAATCTCAGTGACTTCATGATGACATCTGAACCTGGGCATCTATGGCTCCAGAATGTCCTATGTTCCTTATAATCACAAGGGATTCTCACAAGGGATCCTCTATTATCTTCTACCCACAAGGATAGGGAAAATAGTAGAACACAGCGACTTTCCCAGCTATCCCATTCCTCAGGAATATTTCCTACTAGTTCCACTGCTACCTGTTGTCCACACAAAGTGGCCATCAGATCTACTCACCTGTACTGGCTCCTCCAAAACTCCACTGCAAATAGGGCAGATAAGGTCTTCATCAACATCCCCCTGAAAGCGGGTCACATCATACCCCATGTCTCATCACTGAAACCCAGGTCCTGAAAGGAGTAACAGAATTTGAAAAAGAGGCCACTTCAGAAAAAACATACATGTATGTGGTAAACATGAACTCATTGCCAAGATCCATTTATTTATTTATTTATTTATTTATTTATATTTATTTATTTATTTATTATTTATTTATTTATTTATTGGTCTTTTTGAGCCAGGGTCTCCCTTTAGCCCAAGCTGGCCTGGATTCGCTATGGAGACCAGGCTGGCCTTGAACTCACAGACATCAGCCTGCCTCTGCCTCCCATGTGCTGGGATTAAAGGCATGAGCCACCATGCGTGTCATGCAATATAGTGGTTTTAAAAGGAAAATGTTACCAGAATATTCTTAAGCCTTTCAGTGACTTCTCATGACCTTTGGGACAAAGTCCAAACTCCTCCAAACTCCTCACATGATTCTTGGTGGCCTGGCCCTTGCTAGCCTCTGCAGCTTTGTGTTAGTAGTTGCTCCTTTGTACCCCTCAGGTCAGGCTGAACCTATCTGGCTGGATCACTGTGAGTTCAAGGCCAGCCTGGTCTACATAGTGAGTTCCAGGACAGCTGGGGCTACAGGGAGACCCTGTCTCAAAAAAACCAAAAAAAAAAAAAAAACCCACTATATTGCACATACATAATTAAAAACAAATCTTTTTAAAAGAAGTAGGGGTCTGGAGAGATGGTTCAGCAGTTAAGAACTACAGACTGCTTGGTTAGAGGATTTGAGTTCAGTTCCCAACACCCATATCAGGCAGCTCACAAATCCTGCAACTCCAGTTCCAAGGATCCAGTAATGCCTCTGGCCCCTGAGAACACCCACACTCAATATGCACATATCCCCATGCAGACAAACATACATATACATAATTAAAAATAGTATGTATTTTTTTAAAAAATCAAATCATTATATTGCTGGGGATAGCTCAGTGAAGAGTGCATTCCTAGTGTGCAGGAAGCCCTGTGTCCAATCCTCACTTTCAAAAACAAACAAAAAAATCCTGAAGCACGGTATTAACAGGAGAGCAACTGGAGACAAGAAATTTGTAGGCAGGAGAGATAGGATGCACCCAATCCTATGAATATGGGCAGGGGGACATCTGTATATTTGCCTTCCCTCAGACCTTTGACCTCCTGTTCCTAGGCTAAGATAACACAGCAAAATCAAAGCAAAGGACAGAATTCCCTTGAATAATCTATAAACAGTGACAGATTTGGATATCTATAAATAATATTAAAGACTAAGTGGAACATAAACCCAGAACTAGGCCAACTTCGCCTTTCTCCTTTTGCTGATGGTACCTGAGTACCAGTTACACATGAAGGAGCCTAATAAATCCTAGTTTCTCTGAAGTCGCTGAAAGTAGCCTCCTTGCCACTGGTAAGAGAATGAAGGCAGCAGTGTCTTCATATATATGTGAAGATCGGCCTTGAACACCTGGCAGACACATTCTAGGACTCATTCTTCCCTTCCTTTCTGCAACCACATGGTTCCAGTACAACTTACCTCACTGATCTATAAGCCTTTACCCTAGGGTTACCCACATGGGACTTCACTGGTCTCCACTACTGAGAACCTCCTGAAAACTGGGATTAGCGCCAAGAAAGCTAAATTGGTCTTTTTTCTTTTTCTTTTTTTTTTTTTTTTGGGTCTTTTTGAGACAGGGTCTCCCGAGACAGGGTTTCCCTGTAGCTCCAGCTGTCCTGGAATTCACTATGTGGACCAGGCTGGCCTTGAACTCACAGAGATCCTCCTGCCTCTGCCTCCTGAGTGCTGGGATTAAAGGCGTGTGCCACCACGCCCGGCTTCTTTTTCTTTTTTTAAAGCTATCACATGGATGGAAAAACATAGAAGTCATGTAGGTTTACAGAGGGGAAGAAAAGACCGAACAGTCCCAGTAGGTAGTTAAGATCTGGAAAAAGTTCTAAGGTTTTATAGTCCTTGGTTTGCTGCCTTTCTGTCTTTGGGTTCTTGATTAACCCCCAAATCCCTTTTGCTTAAGGTACCTTGAGTTAGAGTGGTGGTTTGAATGAGAATGTCCCCCAAAGGCTCATGGATTTGAGTACTTGGTGCCCAGTTGGTGGTGCTGTCTGGAGAGGTTATAGACCCTTTAGGAGGTGGAACCTTGCTGGAAGAAGTATGTCACTGGGAGCTGGCTTTGAGAGTTTATAGCCTCAGTCCACTATTCTCTCTACTTCCTGTGTGTGGATGAACATGTGATTTGCCAGCTTTCTGCTCCTGTGGCCATGACCTGCCTTCCCAGCAATCATGAACTCAAGCCTTCTGAAACCTGAAGCCAGAGTAAGCCTTTCTGCCTTGTTTTGGGCCATGAGGCACTGAGGGACTTCTTTTGTGTACATAAATTCTTATGTTTTCACTTTTATTTAATGATTCAGACTTACACCCTTCATTCTGAGTCCCCAAATATTAACATTTTACCACATTTATTTTATAATTTTCTGTACAAATATACCTAGATAGGTAGACACATTTTAGCTGAGCATAGTAACTCATACCTGTAGTTCTAGCACTCGGGAGGCTAAGGCAGAAGAACTGCTTCAAGTTTAAGGCCAGCCTGGGCTACAGAACAACTCTGCATCAAAAACAACAGGGCTGGACATGGTGGTACACACCTTTGATTGCAGCACTTCCTTTATTTTTGTTTTTAATGCATATTTTTTATTGAATCACTGTGCACTTCATACAAAACATCTTAATCATCTTTATACCCCTTCCCCCATCAACACTCCCCCAAGGCCCCTCTTCCCCTAGATTTCATGCATTCTGTTGTATATGTTAAGGCCCATTAAGTCAAGTTTGTATACCCAGATATCCTTCCTTACAAGTTCACCCACCAGAGTCTAGTCAGCCTATCTAGAGTCTATCCCTTAAAGAAGATCTATTCTCCCTCACCCAGCAGTAATCAGTTGCCATTAGTTCACAGAGGTAAGGAGATGGATCTCTGTGAGATTGAGTCCACATAGCTACTTCCAGGCCAGCTGGGGCTACAGGGAGACCTTGTCTCAAAAAGTCAACAAAACAACACAACCTAACAGCAGGGGAGTGGAATGATGGTTCAACAGTTAAGAGCATTTGCTGCTCTTGCAGAGGACCCAGGTTTGACTCCCAACACCCACCTGGCAGCTCGTAATCCTCTGTAACACTAGTTTCAGGGAATCCGACTTTCTCTTCTGGCCTCCACAACCATCAGGTATGTATGTGGTATAGTACATACAGGCAGGCAAACATTTATACAGTGAAGTAAAAATAAATAAATCTTAAACAAATAAACAATAACAAAAGAGGCCAGGTGTGATCGCACATAACTTTAATCCCAGCACTTGGGAAGTAGAGGCAGGTGGATCTCTGTGAGAAGCCAGCCTGGTCTACATGTTGAATTCCAGGCCAGTTGGGATTATAGGGAGACCCTGTCTCAAAAACAACAACAACAACAACAAAAAAAAAACAGACAAAAAACAAAGCAACAACAAAACAGGGGCTCAGCAGTGAAGAGTACTTGTTGCTCTCCAAACCATCCATAACTCCAGTTCCAGACAATCCAATGCCCTCTTCTGACCTCTTTGGGCACTGCAAAACATGAATGCACCTACCTACATGCAAGCAATATACTCATACACATAAAATAAAAATAACAAACTATTTAAACAAAACAAAACAAAATTTCTGAGAATACAATTTTAGACCCCCCCTCCTCATTTTAAAGTAAATTTGTTCTGGGCTGGAGAAATGGCTCAGCAGTTAAGAGCACTGACTTCTTGCAGAGGACGCAGGTTCAATTCCCAGCACCCACATGATGGCTAACAAACATCTTTAACTCCAGTTCCAGGGGATCCAATGCCCCTCTTCTGACTTGTTCGGGCATTGTGTAACACGGGTGCACTTACATGCAGGCAATATACTCATACCTATACAAATATGAATAAAAAATAAATAATTTTTAAAATATTTAAAGAGGGGTTGGGGATTTAGCTCAGCGGTAGAGCGCTTGCCTAGCAAGTGCAAGGCCCTGGGTTTGGTCCTCAGCTCCAAAAAATAAAAATTAAAAGAATAAGTAAACTTGTTCTTTCATAATTCCATACATGTATGCTATGTATTCTGGTCCCTCTATTTTCCTCTTACTCCTACCAGCACCCCCTCTCCCCCATAAATCTCTTCCCCCTATTTACTAGTTGGTTTTGTTTAGTGTTCCTCAGAGTTAAACCAGGGCCATCTGTGAGTGTATGACCCGTAAGCCTCTGGTGGGTTTACCACTGGCTGCCAGGAGATCAGCAGTAAGTGGTAGGACCCTATGAGTGCCCCCCCACTCCACAGCTGACTGTTAGAAGAGCCCGATAGACTCAGACATCTCTATCTGGAAATACTTTACCATGTATTTTCTAAATTATTCTTTTTTTTTTTTTTTTTTTTTTTTTTTTTTTTTTTTGTCTTTTTGAGACAGGGTCTCCCTGTAGTCCCAGCTGGCCTGGAACTTGCTATGTAGACCAGGCTGGCCTTGAACTCACAAAGGGATTAAAGGTGTGCATCACCATGCCTGGCTTTGTTTTTTATTTTATTTTTAGTACATTTATTTATTTATTTAGCATGCATGCATGTATACCTGTGCATATAGGCCAACATGAAAAAGAGGCATGGTTCTCTCCTTCCACCAGGGATCAAACTTAGGTTGTCAGGCTTTGAGGCAAGCACCTTCACCCACTGACCCATCTCACCAGCCCTAGCTTTCTGTCTTTGAAAGATTCTGACAGTTGTGCAGAAAAAGTGGGACTTGGAGGAGATTAGAGAAACACCTTATTAGGAAGTTTTTTTTTTTTCTTTTCACATCAGACGGGTAATGTGCCGGTATGTAACAAGGTTTGGGGGTGGCACATGTCATGCATGCGCGTGAACACCCAATCATCACACTTATGAACCATGAAAGGATCTTATTATTAGGAAATTATTAAATAGAAATAATGTAAAAAAGCCGAGTATGGTGGCACAGGTCTTTAGTCCCACCACTCGGGAGGCAGATCTATGTGAGATCAAGGCCAGCCTGGTCTACATAGCAAGTGCCAGGCCAGCTGGGGCTACAGGGAGACCCTGTCTCAAAAAGAACAAAAAAAAAAAAAAAAAAAGTAAAAGGGTACAAAGGTAAACAATGAATTTCACTTCTGATCCTCCTGCTTCCACCTCCTTAGTTTGCTGGGATTACAGGCAGGTACCATCAGATCTGGTTTATGTAGTGCTGGGGATTGAACCCAGGGTTTTGCACATGCTAGGCAAGTACTCTACTAAACTACATCCCAGCCAATAAACTTTGACTGTGACATATTTTATATTCCCCTCATGAATGGGAGTTTACAGAGTTGCCACTTTTCTTCCTGAAATAAATTGTGCTGCAGTTAAAGCTCTGATAACATGATTTTTTTTTTTTTTTTTTGGTCTCTTTGAGACAGGGTCTCCCTATAGCCCCAGCTGTCCTGGAACTCACTATGTAGAGCAGGCTGGCCTTGAACTCACAGAGCTCCGCCTGCCTCTGCCTCCTGAGTGCTAGGATTAAAGGCATGTTACCACCATGCCCGGCACCATGTTTTTTTTAAAGCATACAAACAAATCATTCTCCTAAGGCAGATACTAGAAGTGGAACTGGAACTGCTGTACTGAATAGTGGGCTTATTCTTTCTTTTCCTCAGTGTCGCCTTACTGCTGTCTAGTAAGGCTTTTTCAATTTACATTACCATCAAGAGTACATAAGAATACCAACCACATCACTTTTAAAAGGAGTCTACGAAAAACCAAAAACAAACCAAAGACAGAACTAAAAAAGGCTGGCCAGAGAAAGAAGACTCAAAGGAACAGCTGCTGGTGTCACTCAGTGGTAGAGCACTTACCTAACACGTGCAAATCCCTGGGTCTGATCCCCAGTGCTGAGAGAGAAAGCGAGAGAGGCCAAGAGGAGCAGTCATCTGAGAAAGTTCCTGGATGAGAGCAAAAGCACCCCCAGATATCCACAATTTATCCAGTCAACTGCTGTCTTTATAATAACTGGCAAGATGGCTCAGCAGGTAAATCTACTTGTGGCATAAGCCTGACTTGAGTTCAGTCCCTGGAATTCACAGTGAAGGAGAGAATCAACTCCCCAAGGTTGTCCTCTGACCTCCGTATGTGCGCCATGACATGTGTACACCCACCTCTTCCCACCACGCACACACACAATCAGTAATAAATTCTTGTAGTTCTGGTGTGGTGAGATGGCTAAATGGATAAAAGCACTTACTGCCAAGCCTGATGGCCTGAGTTGGATCCTTGGGATCCACATGGTGGAAGGAAAGACCTGACTCAAGGGACAAAGCAGTCTCCTACCAGTTGTTTTCTACCTCTACACATGCACCATGATACGCTTGCCTATACAAACACACACACACACACACACACACAAAATAAATGAAATAAAAATTTTAAAGGAAAAAGTTTCTGGCCAGGCATGGTGGCACACACCTTTAATCCGAGCACTTGGGAGGCAGAGGCTGGCAGATCTCTGTGAGTTTGAGGCCAGCTGGGACTACAGGGACACCATGTCTCCAAAAGGCCAAAAAAAAAAAAAAAAAGCATAAATATTTATAAATACCATAAATACTATAAATATCTGGAATTCCTATGTCTATAGGGGAATATCAGGTCCAAATATGACTTTTTTGCATACTATGTAAGAATTCTACCACTGAACTACACACCCAGTTGCTAGATATACTTCTTTCTTTCTTTTTTTGGTCTTTTTGAGACAGGGTCTCCCTGTAGCTCCAGTTGTCCTGGAACTCACTATGTAGACCAGGCTGGCCTTGAACTCACAGAGGTCCACCTGCCTCTGCCTCCCAACTGCTGGGACTTCTTTTTTAAAAACATATTATTGCCAGGTGTGGTGGCACACACCTTTAATTTCAGCACTTGGGAGGCAGAGGCAGGAGGATCTCTTCTGTGAGTTCAAGGCCAGCCTGGTCTACACAGTGAGTTCCAGGATAGCTGGGGCTACAGGGAGACCCTGTCTCAAAAAGACAAAAAAAAAAACCAACAAAAAAAACCCCCAAAAAACATATTATTATTGCATGCATGGATGATGTATGTGTGTGGGCAAAAGTGCCATGGTGCGCATGTGGCAGTCAGAAGACAACTTTGTAGAATGGACTTTCCCTTTCCACCTTTATGTAGGTTTCAAGGAACAAATTCAAGTCACCAGGCTAGGGCAGCAAATGCCTTGACCTGTTGAAAGTTTCTTTGTATTTTATGTGTAGGAGTGTTTTGCCTGAATATTGTTTGTTGTTGTTTTGTCTTTTTGAAACCAGGTCTCCCTGTGAACTCACTATGTAGACCAGGCTGGCCTCTAACTCACAGAGATCCATCTGCCTCTGCCTCCCTAAGTGGTTTCGTATAGCTTTAATCCTAGCACTCAGGAGGCAGAGGCAAGAAGCAGGTGGATCTCTGTGAGAGCCGAGGCTATAGGGAGACCTTGCTTCAAAAAAAAATTTTTTTTCTCCCTGGGGGGAGGGGTCAGTTTTCTTCAGGGTTATGAACCCCGAGAAGCTCCCCATGTTTCAGGAAATGGTCACACACGATGCACATACTGGCAGCACTAAGTGGACTTTTTTTTTTTTTTTTGGTCTTTTTGAGACAGGGTCTCCCTGTAGCGCCAACAGGCCTGGAACTCACTATGTAGACCACACTGGCCTTGAACTCAGAGATCCACCTGCCTCTGCCTCCCGAGTGCTGGAATTAAAGGCGTGCACCACCACGTCCGGCAGTTTATATATTTTTTAAAAATTGTATTTTTACTTGTGTATATACACATGTATGCACATGAGTGCAATGCCATTGGAGGCCAGAAGAGGGCATATGATCCCCTGGGCCTGGATTGACAGGTGGTTGTGCATCACCTGACAGGGATGCTGAGAAATGAACTTAGGTCCTCTGCAGGAGTTATATGCACTTTTAACCACTAAGCCATCTCTCTGGTCCTGCTACCTTAGGTTTTTGAGAGAACTTCTCTCACTGAACCAAGAGCTCACAGACTGAGAGTACTGACTGGCTAGTAAGTTCTTGGGATCCACCTGTTATAGGTGCAAGTCAAGCCACCACACCTGGTGTTTATGTGTATGCTGGGAATCTGAATCATATATTCACGCTTGTACAGCAGGCACCCTATGACTGGGCCAGTCCCCTCCCCCTACAGATGTTTAAGACTTTTAATTAAAAAACAATCATGTCGGGTGTGGTGGCACAGGCCTTTAATCCCAGCACTCGGGAGGCAGAGGCAGGTGGATCTCTGTGAGACAACTTGTGGGAGCGGATTCCACCATGCGGATCCCAGGATGAAACTCAGGACCTTAGGCTTGATGGTGGCCCCAAGACTTCTAATTTTACTAGCTGGAGAGGTGGCTCAGGCTTGTAATCACAGCACTTGGGAGGCTGAGGCAGGAGGATTGTCATGAATTTGAGGGAAGTTTGGGCTACAAAGTCTGACGGTGTCAAAAAACATATAACATATATATAAATTAACTGGGTCTGGATACATAGTTCAGTTGAAGAGTGCTTGAAAGCATGCACCAAGCCCTAGCTTTGATACCCAGTACCACATAAACCAAGTGTGGTGGCTCATGCCTATAATCCTAGCACCCAGGAAGTAGAAGCAGGAGGATCATTCTTAGCTGCATAAAGAGTTTGAGGCCAGTCTGGGCTAAATTAGATGCTACCTCAAAAAAAAAAAAAAAAAGGTACTGGAGAGATGGCTCAGAGTTAAGAGCACTTATTGCTCTTTCAGGACCAGAGGTCAATTCCCAGCAAGCTTACAACCACCTGTAACTACAGGTCAGGGGATCCAAATCCTCCAAGGCCCTCTTCTGGCCTCTGTGTGTACTCAATGTATGTACACACACACACACACACCTTTAAAATTTTTTTAAAAACTTAATCACCAGCTGGCTGTAGTTGCACACACCTTTAATCCCAGCACTTGGGAGGCAGAGGCAGGCGGATCTCTGTGAGTTCAAGGCCAGCCTGGTCTACACAGTGAGTTCCAGGACAGCTAGGGATACAGGGAGACCCTGTCTCAAAAAGACCAAAAAAAAAAAAAAGAAAAAAAGAAAAAAAACTTAATTACCTAAAATATATTTTTAAAAATTTACCAACAGTTTTGCTTTGTTGGCTTCTTTCGTACTTTCCCTACAACGTTCTTTTTTGTTGTTGTTATTATTAGGGTTTTTTGGGGGATTGGTTAGGGATCAAACACAAAATGGTGTTTTATTCATGTTGATGAATAATGAAGCCAACATTTATTGAACAGTACTATATATTTGGCACTATTTTTAAGCATTTTTAGCTTATTAACTCATCTAATCCTCAAACAACTATGAGGTTGGCACTATCATTATTCCCATTTAACTGATGAGTAACAGAGGCACAAAAATTCAAAAGCTTGTCTGAAATCATACAACAAACTAGTGGGCAAGCCAGATTCAATTAAACCCAGGCAGACTGGCTCCACAGCTCAACCCTGTAACCACTGTGCCAACTTGCCTCCCAAGTTGCATTGAAAAATGCAAGGTAAAAATAGTGCATACATTGCAGGCCCATTTTAATAAAAAGTCTTAAAAAGTAACATGAGTGCCGGGCGTGGTGGCACACGCCTTTAATCCCAACACTTGGGAGCCAGAGGCAGATGGATCTCTGTGAGTTCAAGGCCAGCCTGGTCTACATAGTGAGTTTCAGGACAGCTGGGGCTACAGGGAGACCCTGTCTCAAAAAGACCAAAACAAAAAGTAACATGAGTAAGGCTGGTGGGATGGTTCAGAGGGTAAAGGCACTTACCATGCCTCATGACCTGAATTTGATCCTTGGAACCCATACTGTGGAGGGAGAAAACAGATTCGTGCACATGTGCACCTCCACATGTGCACCATGGCATGGGACTATGTACACACACATTAAAACAATGTAAAAAGGAGAAAAGTAACATGTAGTTTTTAAAGAAATCTAGATGACAAAACTATTTTTTAGCCCTAATGTTACATATTTCTGCGAGATTTATGTATTTAACTATTATTTTTTTTTCTTTTCTTTTTTCTTTCTTTTTTTTTTTTGTCATCTTTTTGAGACAGGGTCTCCCTGTGCCCTTAGCTGACCTGGAACTCCAGGCTAGCCTTGAACTCAGAGATCTGCCTGCCTCTGCCACCGAAGTGCTGGTATTAAAGGCGTGCACCACCACACCTGGCTTCTTTTATTTTGTTTAACCCCATGTATATATGTATGTGGGGTGTGTATGTGTATGTATGTGTGTGTGTGTATGTGTGTGTGCATGTTTATGTTGGGGGGTGTACATGTGCACCTGTGTATGTAGAAAAGGCCCAGGTTGAGGTCTGGAGTCTTCCTTGACTGAACTCTATCTAGTCCCTAAACTTGCTGCTTATGTAGCAAGGGCTTTCAATGCAGATGGTGGCTCGTGCCTGTAAGCCCAGTACTTGGGAGACAGAGGCAGGCAGATCTCCATGAGTTCAAGGCCAGTCTGGTCTCTATAGTGAGTTCCAGGTCAGTCAGGGTTATATAGTGAAGCCCTATCTCAAAACAATAAAAACAACAGAGAAACTATGCTTAGGATGTATAAACATGTACTGTTTCATTGTTTGTGTTGTTTTGTCTTTGAGACAGAATTTCTTTTTCCTTCCTAATTTTACTTATTATTTTTATTTTATGTGTCTGACTGTATTTTCTGTATGTGTGTAAGTGCACCACCGTGTCATGCAATGCCCATGGAGGTAAGAAGGCAGCAACAAATTGGATCCACGGAACTGGAATTACGGATGGTTGTTAGCTGCCATGTGGGTGCTGGGAATTGAACCTGGGTCCTCTGTAAGAGCAGCCAGTCCTCTTAACTGCTGAGTCATCTCTCCAGCCCCATTTGAGACAGAATCTTTAGCCTGAGAGCTCCCTATGTAGCCAGTAGTCAAATGCTGGGATTATAGGTGTGCTAGGGATCAAACCAAGGTCATCACACATGTAAAGCAAGTATTCTAACAATTGAGCTACATTCCCAACCCTCTGGCTTTATATTTTCATTTTAAATCACTGCAAGACAGGGATGTAGCACCTGCCTCATATATAAACTCTGAGTTGATCCCCAACAAAGAAACAAGGAAGGGCAGGAGAAATGGAGAGAGGAGAAGAAAGGAAGCTGATGCTAATAATAATGTCTTAAGGAAGAACACAAACTCAGAAAATTATCTTTGTTTCATGAGATCCCATGTCTATAAAATAAATAGAATGGAACAGCCTATCAATGCACAGCCAGAGAAAATAGAAAGTTGCTGACGGTTAAGAACTTCAAAGGCTCATCTACATAGTCAGAATTTATAACAATGTAGAAATTCCAGGCATGGGGTTTGGAATGTAGCTCAATGGTAAAGTGCTTGTCCAGCATGATCAAGGTCTTGGGTCCAAAACCGAGCAGCAGCAGGCTGCAGCAGGAGGCATAGTCCTTTCTAAATCCAACCTCCTGGGGTTGGAGAGATGGCTCAATGGTTAAGAGCACTGACTACTCTTTCAGAGGATCCAGGTTCCGTGCCCAGCACCCATATGGCAGCTAATTGTAATTCCAGTTCCAGGGTATCCAATGCCCTCCTTGCATTACACAGATGTGCTTACATGCACGTGGGCAAAACACTTATAAAATATAAATAAATAAATAAAACTTAAATCCAACCCCTGGTCCAACCTTAGCTACCTACAGGATCTTCTGCTTTATCCTCCAACAATAAAAAGACTCCATGAGGGGCTGGAGAGATGGCTCAGCAGTTAAGAACATTGGTTGTTCTTGCAGAAGACCTGGGTTCAAATCCCAGCACCCACATGGCAGCTAACAACTGTCCGTGACTTCAGTCCCAGGGATCCAACAGCCTCTTCTATCTTCTGTGGGCACTGCACAACACAGGTGCACTTACCTACATGCAGGCAATACATGCATATGCATTAAAAAAAAAAAAAAAAGACTTCCTGAGGTTGGAGAGATAGCTCAGGGGTTAAGAGGAACTGACTGCTCTTACAGAATACCTGGGTTTGATTTTAAGCACCCACAAGGTGGCTAAAAACCCATCTCCAGGGGCTACAACATCTTCTTCTGACCTCCACAAACACTGCATAACACAGGTGCACTTAGACACATGCAGGCAGTACACTCATACACATAAAATAAAAATAATAAACAAAATATTTTAAAAAGAACTCATTTGCTTATACTCCTGGGGCCACCTAGAACTTGCTATGTAGACCAGGCTAGCCTCCAACTCAAAGAGATCCACCTGCCTGTGCCATGAATTCTTTTTGTTCTCCAGTTCCAGGGTTAGCTGCTGTTTGGGTGCTGAGCTATCTCTCCAACCCCACTTGCCTTAATACATCTAAAAACACAGAGACTTCAAGAATTGCAAGCAGTGCTAGAGAGATGGCTCAGCAGTTAAGTACACTTACTGCTCCTCCAGAGGAACCCCGTTTGGCTCCCAGCACCTACACTGGCAGTTAAAACCTGTCCTTAACTCCAGTTCCAGGGGATCTGACACCTTCTTCTGAACTCCACAGGCACCAGGCATGTACATAGTACACTTATATACATATAGACAAAACACTCAAATACATAAAGTAATAAAATTAAAATAAACAAAATCTTTTTTTAAAAAAAGGAGAGAGTTACAAGCAAGCTGGGTGTGGTGGAGCACACCTTTAGCAATCAGGAGGTGGAAGCAGGTGGATCTCTTTAAGTTGGAGGCCAGCCTGGTCTACACAGCAAGTTCTAGGTCAGCCAGGATAGTATAGTGAGACTCTGTCTCCAAAAAAAAAAAAAGTTACAAGAAGTGACCACAGTAACTAGAAACAGAAGTTTACTAGATATACTCTTTGTGGAGTGGGGCAGGAACAGGCCTTACATGGGTTCACTCCAGCTAACCCTGAGGCATCCTATTTAGGCTTATCAAAGTTCTACTGACTTCTGATTTGAATATCTTGAATCTAAACTGAAAACTATACTCTTAGTCTGCTATTTTAAAGGACAGAATTAAACCAGGTAACCATGTTACTGTTTTTTCTCTATTGTAGTGGGGTCTGCCTTTATCTGTTCCTAGTCAGTACTGTACTAAAACTACAAGAGCTTTTTTAGACCCCTTCCTATACCTTTTAACTTACTATTGTAGTTTTTTTCTCTGTAATCACAGCTAAAAATTCAAAAGACTGTTCTCTTATTTTTGGTCTTTTTGAGAGAGGGTCTCCCTGTAGCCCCAGCTGTCTTGGAACTCACTATGTAGACCAGGCTGGCCTCGAACTCACAGAGATCCACCTGCCTTTGCCTCCCAAGTGCTAGGATTAAAGGCGTGTGCCACCATGTCCAACAAAAGACTGTTCTTTTGAGACCAGGCTGGACTTGAACTCCCAGAGATTCGCATGCCTCCCGAGACAATAGGCCTGAGTCACCAGGCCTGGCTATTTTGGTCTTTTTGAGATAGGTTCTCCAAGTAGTCCCAGCTAGCCTAGACTTGCTATGGAGACTAGGCTGGCTTCAATCTCACAGGGATCTGTCTGCCTCTGCCTCCCAAGTGCTAGGATTAAAGGTGTGCACCACTACACCTGGTCAAATTATTCAGTTTTTAAAAAAAATCTCATGTGTATGAGTATTTTGCCTACGTGTATATTAAGTGTATCCGTGTCATGCAGGGCTCAGAGGCCAGAAGAGAGAGTCAGAAGATCCTCTGGAACCGGAGTTACAGGTGGTTGTTAGCTGCCATGTGGGTGCTAGGAATTGAACCAGGGTCCTCTGGAAGAACAGCAAGTGTTCTTAACCGCTGAGCCATCTCTCTATCTCTTAAACCGCTCAGCCAACAAATTATTCTTCAACATATCCTACCAGTGCGCACCACCACACCAGCCCAACAAATTATTCTTAACAGACATTTATCCTTACTTATTTAGGGTTTCTTGAACCCATATGCATAGTTGTGTAAACCATGCAAAATTACTCACACATGCATGCATACATGCTAAGAGAAACAATAGTGATATGGTCTCTGTTTTGCCACTTTTCTCTCTTCCACACTCTGAATACAACAAAGATGCAGAGCTTTTCCAGCTTCAGTTACTACCAAAAAACAGAAGCATAGGCAAAAGGCTTTAAAACCTGCCCCAGTCTAAGGAAACAAATGACTTCCAGGGAATTTAACTCTATAAGAAATCAGCTGGTAAAGGATCTCACAGGTGTCCCTACAGCCTTTCTTCATACCTCCCTGTCTGCTAAGAAATAGATTGGGGAAAAAAATAAAAGTGAAGTTCCCTCTGCATTAATCCTTATATATAAAGAGTAACTTAAAATAATCAAATGTTAACTAATCAGTTTAAAATAACCAGTTCACTATTTTGTTCTTTTGCTTCTGTTTTCTTCAGCTTCTCTACATACAAAATGAAAGTCTTCTGTTTAGTTCACAGGACAGTCACTCTATTTTATGGAATGAAATGAAGCCTGATTCCTGATTCAAGAACAGAAAATAAAGCCATTATGCACTGGAACTATAGCTAAATGGTAGAGTGCTTGCCTTGTTCACCCTAGGTTTCATCTCTATCACTGCATTAAAAAAAAGAAAGAAAAAGAAAAACAGGGCCTGTGAGATAGTTCAACAGGTTAAAAGTGCTTGCCACACAAGCCTGGTGACCTGAATTCAATCCCCAGAACCCAATAAAGGTAGGAGGAAAGAACTGACTCCACAGTGTTGTTCACAGACTCCACATGTGTCTCAAGGAATGCATGCCTCCTTCCCCCACACTTCATGCACACACACACACACACACACACACACACACCAATAATAATAAAATAAAAAATTTAGAAACAGGGGCTGGAGAGAGGGTTTAGCAGTTAAGAGCACTGGCTGTTCTTGCAGAAGACCCAGATTTGAATCCCAGCACTCACATGGTGACTAACGATATGGGTGCACTTACCCACATGCAGGCATAACACACACATAAAAAACAAAAATAAACAATTAGAAAAAAATGTAGAAACAAAGCAACTCCTGAATCTGAGTCTTAGTTCTAGCTCTATCACTGGCCAAATATGTGATTTTGGGCTTTCAGAGCCTTAGTTCCCTTACACTGTGTGACATGAACATTCTGGCTATGTAATTTCTAAAATGCTCTAGTGGGGCTAGAGAGCTAGCTTAGTGGTTAAAAGCACTGGCTGCTCTTGCAGAGGACTCAGGTTCAGTTTCTAGCACCCACATGCTGTTAACAACTGTCCATAACTCCAGTTCCAGGGGATCCGATGCTCTCTTAGGACCTCTGCAGGCACTGTACGACACGGGTGCACTTACACACATGTAGGCAATACACTCATACACACAAAATAAAAATAATAAAATATTTAAAATGCTATACAATTTCTATGATTTCATGATTGGAAATATAAAACAAAAATGAGTATTAGGTGACAATTATTAAAAAAGGTACCCTAGCTTTACCACCAACTAACATTACTCTCTTAAGGCAACTCCCTTGAAAGTGATTTTTCCATTTAAAGTAGAATCCTTAGATTGAAATTACTTATCTTTATCTTAGGAATTCAGTTTCCTCACTTGTGAGACAAAGGAGTATGGCTACATGGCCTTAAAGGTTCTATTTAATTCTAGAAGGCTAGTACCTGGATTTACCAGAGGATTTTTAAAGTTGCACTTCTTGGGGCTGAAAAGATGGTTCAGTTCGTTAAGAGCACTTACTGCTCTTCCAAAGGACCTGGGTTCAGTTCCCAACACCCACACGGTGGCTAACAACTGTCTGTAACTCCAGTTTCAGGGGATCCAACACCCTCTTCTGTCCTTTGCAGGTGCCAGGCACACATGTGGTGCACTTACATCATGTAGGCGTAATACTCATGCATATATAAAATAAATTTATTTTTTTTTTACAAAGTTGGAATTCTTTGGTAAATTTTAATTAAATTGAAATTCTTGAAAAAGAATCCAGAAGAACTACAGTTCTTTAAGAAGCGATTCAATGCCCAAAGTCCTGCCAGGCTTAAAAGGGCAACAGAGATCTCCCAGTTGCCCACCAGCATACAATAATACTATTTTTACTGTTAACCCAAACTTGCGTTTCATCCTAAATATACAATATCCTTGCCAACAGAGACACATAGAAGAGAAAATGCAAGCCTTGACTTCAAACTAAAGTGCAGGTGTAGCCCAATGAGTGCACAGGATAAAAAACAGAAATGAAGGCCAGTCATGGTGGCACATGCCTTTAATTCCAGCACTTGGGAGGCAGAGGCCAGCCTGGTCTACATAGTGAGTTCCAGGTCAGCTGAGGCTACAGAGAGACCCTGTCTCAAAAAAACCAAAAAAAAAAAAAAAAACTACCCCCAAACCAGAAATGATAATACTATCAACAAGTCATTAATTAGAGACATAAACAGAATAGCATGGGTTAATGCTTTGGAATCAAGTTTCCAAGATCAACAGGAACCTTGACCACAGAGGAAAGAGGTGACTCTGAAATCAGACTCCAAATCAAGGCTCTTTACCTTCCAAGTGTTGGGGGCAGGTTCCCTGTTTACAAGGTTCCAACCCCCTGATGTCTCCACTCAGTGCCACTCAGGAGATGCTCCAAGTATTCCATCCTGTTGCTATTCTCCAACTGAGTCTTCCTTCCTAGTGACAAGTTTCATGGCCAAAGGAGGGTATGATGTCACAATCAGGAACACTCTATTAATAGGAACAGGGAAGAAAAAAAGTGAGTCAGGGGAACTACCTTCACCTGGCAGGTACACTGGACAGAACTGGATCTGGTGGGTGGGGCATTCAGGAGGGGAGGATGAGTAACTCCTTCAAGGACTACAAGTTTCAGTGCTGGGCATGCAGGACTAGCCTCAAAAGAGGGAGGTCCTTGTGTCCAGTAGATTCAAACATAGCTGGGGATGAAGGGAAGAAGAAAAGGAAGCAAAGAAAGGTAGAGAAGGAGAGCTACTGGGGACATGATTTATTTTAAAATATAGAGGGAGAAAAAAGAAAAAGGGGTGAGGATGTAGTTCACTGGTAGAGTGCTTGCCTAGTATACTTAAGTCCCTGGATTCAATCCCCAGCACCACACAAATAAATGGGCATGTAGCTAAGTTGGTAGCTAGCGTGCATGAAGTCCTGGATTTAATCTCAGCACCACATAAACTGGGGGTAGTTGTGCACACCTATAATCTTTTTAAAAATATTTTATTATTATTTTTATTTTATGTGTATGAGTATATTGCTGCATGTTGTAGTACACCCATGTTGTGCCATGCCCACAGAGGTCAGAAGAGGGCGTCAGATCCCCTGGAACTGGAATTACAAACAGTTGTTAGCCACCATATGGGTGCTGGGAGCCAAACCCAGGTCCTCTGCAAGAGCAGCCAGTGCTCATAACTGCTGAGCCATCTGTGAGTGCACCCGTGTTGTGCAATGCCTTGGAGGTCAGAAGAGGGCTTCGGATTCCCCTGGAACTGGAGTTAAGGACTGTTTGTAGCTGCCATGTGGGTGCTGGGAATCGAACCCGAGTCCTGTGCAGGAGCAGTCAGTGCTCTTAACGGCTGAGCCATCTCTCCAGCCCCACACACCTATAATCTTAGCACTTGGGAGGTAGACAAGAGGATGAAACCTTTGAGGTCATGCTTGGCTACACAGTGAGTTCAAGGCCAGCCAGGATGACATGAGACTCTGCCTCAACAACATATATTGTTGTCAATATGTATACATTGTTTTTATTGTTTTTGTTAATTCAGCACACATAACTACAAGTAATGTCAATGATTCAAAGTTGGTGGCTACACGATACATGAATTCATAATTGTTTCCAGGTACAGTATCACCCTTTAATATTTCCAAAGTGCTTTTGCCTACAGTATTTCACATACAAATTCTGGAGGCCAGGCATGGCAGCCCACATCTGTAATCCTAGCACTTAGTAGGCTGAAGCAGGAAGATTAAGAGTTTGAGGCCACCTTAGGCTACCTTGCAAATTTCAGGCCAACCTAGGATATATAGTCAAATAAAAATATCTCAAATAAAAAATAAGAAAAACAAAACTGGACTGGGAATATAGCTCAGTAGAATGGGAAAATACATGCTTAGCATGTACAAGACCCTGGGACCTATACTGAGTACTGAAAAAAATAAATAATAAAAATCTTGAGCTAGACATAGTGATGCATACCTGTAATCCCAGGATTAAAAGGCAGAGGCACGCAGGCAGATCTATGTGAGTTTGAGGCCAGCTTGGTCTACATAATGAGTTATGGCTCAGTGGTTAAGAACACTGGTTGTTCTTGCAGAAGACCCAGGTTCAAATCCCAGCATCCACATGGCAGCTAGCAACTGTCCGTAACTCCAGTTCCAGGGGATCCGACAGCTTCTTCCGTCTTCCGCAGGCATTGCACAACACGGGTGCACTTACCTACACGCATACACATAACATAAAAAATAATAAAATATATTTGAAAAAAAAAAAGGCAGAGTCAAGACCATGGAGAGCTTCAGGCCAGTCTCTACTACATAGAGACTCTGTCTCAACAAATAATTTAGAAAAAAGAAAAATTCAGGTCCTACCCTCGACATAGAAAATACTAGTTCATACAGAGATGCTAGAAAACGTTGCTACAGCTGATGGCGCATGTCTTTGAACCCAGTACTCAGGAAGCAGAGGCAGGTGGATCTCTGTGAGATCAAGGTCAGCCTGATTTACATAGCAAGTTTGAGGCCAGTTGGGATTCCTGTCTAAAAAAACAAAAACAAACAAACAAAAAAACCAAAATAGAATGTTGCTAGAGTTCCAACTCTACCTCTCAAGTCTGAAATATACCAGAGGGGAATCAGGCAGAAAGAAAGAAAAGAACAGGAAGAAGGAAGGAAAGAAAGAAGGAAGGAAGGAAGGAAGGAAGGAAGGAAGGAAGGAAGGAAGGAAGGAAGGAAAAGAAAATCAGATGGTACTCTTAAAAAATAGAAAATTTAGGGGCTTGAGAGATGGCTCAGCAGTTAAAAGCACTGACTGCTCTTGCAGAGGACTTGGGTTTGATTCCCAGCACCCCCAGGACGGCTACGAATCATCCTTAACTCCAGCTCCAGGGGAATCTGAAGCCCTCTTCTGATCTCTGCGGCATTGCACAACACGGGTGCACTCATACATGCAGGCAATACACTCATACACATAAAACAAAAATAAATATTTTTTTAAAAAGTAGAAAATTTAGCCGGGCGTGGTGGCGCATGCCTTTAATCCCAGCACTCGGGAGGCAGAGGCAGGCGGATCTCTGTGAGTTCAAGGACAGCCTGGTCTACATAGTGAGTTCCAGGACAGCTGGAGCTACAGGGAGACCCTGTCTTGAAAAGACCAAAAAAAAAAAAAAAAGTAGAAAATTTAAAAAGCAGGTATGGTGGCTCA
Source organism: Nannospalax galili (assembly GCF_000622305.1). Classification (NCBI taxonomy): domain Eukaryota; kingdom Metazoa; phylum Chordata; class Mammalia; order Rodentia; family Spalacidae; genus Nannospalax; species Nannospalax galili. The sequence goes on from NW_008351698.1 coordinate 340,388, forward strand.
TATCTGTACTCTCAGCATTTTGGATACTGAAGCAGGAAGATCAAGGTCAGCCTGGGCTCCCTTTCGAGATCCTGTCTCAATGAACTAAGAAGGAGCGAGGGAGAGAGGAGAGAAAAAGTAGAGGCAGTGTTGTTTGAGGGTGGGCAACTTAGGTTAGAGAGCAGTAAAACTGAGCTGAGCGGGCTCTTAACTACAAGGGTGGAACCCAGACAAGGTTTCGGATAAGGATGTTGAGAAATCTATTCAGCTATACCAGGATAACAGCAGCTAATCAAACTCCTTAAGGGCTACGTTGGGATAAAATAGGACAATCATGATTTTCACACAAAATTCAAAGCCAAAGTCTGATACATTTGCTCATTAGTTTACCATGCTCATCAGCCACAATATGTTCAGCATGTATTTTCAAATGAATCAGAGATAAAGGTGCAAAACCTAGCACTTTCTCTTCCCTGTGGTCCAGAGAGGGGTGACAGAGTTCTTATTTCTCCCCACTATTTGTTTCTTTCCCACAAAATACAGAAGAAGCACAACGTTTCCTTCATTTGAACAACACCCCATTGCCCAACACTCAGGCCCATGCACCTGTACCTCAAAAAAAAAATGCTTCTAGGAACCTGTGCTGTTGGCTATGCTGTTTCCTAGGGACAAGTTCCAGACTGAGAAACCAAATAACTGCCCACACTGGGAAAACAAATCCTTTGCAAAATGGAACAGGGATTTTCAACAGAGTAGAGGACCAGGAGTGAGAAGCTTGGATTCCAGTCCATTTCTTCGACCCACCAACTGTTAGACAACTTCAAACAAGTCATGCAACCTTTCTGTAGTTTTCGGTTTCTTCAACTGTCAAATAGAGAAAATGACACTTGCCTTACCCATCCTACATAGGGCCCTGCAAGTCAAATGAGTTAATAAACATGAAAGCACACTTAAGACTGCTCTCTTCGGGTATTAGTTGCAGCAACAGAATAGCAAAATAAATGCATAATGAAGGCCAGAGGAAATGCTTGAAGAAGCTTGTTCCTCCTTTTGAATTGCTACAAAGTCTAGGGGAGAGCTAGCACAACAATACTACTGCATCCCTCTTCACATTCCCTAACCACTAACCCACTCAATTCTTTCTTAAGGGAATATTAGAGCCAAAATTAGCTCTTGCCCTACTGTCGGTCTCTACAAACACTGTACAGGACTCACAGATCAGGCTCCAAGAACGCGGGGCTCGGTAACAGACACTTTGCTAATAGGTGTCATGAAGTCAGTTTAATAGATAAGGTGTCTGCCGATCCAAAACACCTTTATCCTTGGCTTTCTGCCCTTTCGCCTGCTGTTTCCCACTCCCCAAATTCCTCGCCTCCTGGGCTGCGGCAGGCTTTCCTGTGTGTGGAGTGAATGCGCCAGAAAGCCGGGCTGCAAATCATCCAGGGGCAAGGATGTAAGGAATGCAAGATTCCTCCACGGAGGGGTGGGAGGGAAGAGAGAAGAAGGAATAAAAAAAAAACACAAGGCTGCCAAAAACAAGGCACGGGAAAGAAGCCAAGCTACAGCGCTTGGGAGGGCGGAGGTTTGGGTTCCGCCATCCCCGCCAAGACTGGCCCCCAAAACGTTCCCTTCCTCGCCTCCGGGCCCGTCAGTCACTGCCCTTTAAACTCCACGTTGTCTCCCAGCCTCCAAGTCCTCAGGCCTGCCCACACCCCACCCCCGCACCTCCCAATGCTCCCCTACTCCAGGGGACCTTCTACAGGACCCAGCCCCCAGAGCTCCAGCTCACCTCCCGACTCCTCCCCAGCGCAGCTCCCTTCCTCCATCTTCCTCGTCTTCCCCACCTCGACCCTCAGTACCTCCAGCCCAGGCCCCAGGCCTCTGGGACCTCGCCCTCTCTCCTCCCACTCCCTGGGTTAGGTGAAAGCTCACGCAGGCGCAGTACGCACCGCTCGCCGCGGTCGGGATTCTAGTCTCTTAGGCTCTGGCTGGAGCTGAGGCTGCAGCGGCCTCAGGACTGACCCAGTGCAGGGTGTCACCCTTTCCGGGTAGGGGAAGTGGACGGGAACGATGGGGGAAGAAGGCTGACCCCCTCCTCTCTGTCTCCGAAGAACCCGTTGCCCCGCCCACTGCTGCTACGCAACGCGGCGGAAGCCCGTCGTCAAACCCCGCCTCTACGTTTAACTTGTTCGTGATGAGACGCTGCAAACGGCCTACGAGGAGGGACGGTGGCTAGCTAGGCTTTCAGCTCGGACCGGAAGTTCCTACGGTCCCCGCTGGGAGTTCGTAACCAGATGGAAGGGAGCGCTCTATGCGCCGGGGCGAACCCGGGTATACGGCCCGGCCCGGATAGCAGCTTCTCTCTGGAATAGCGCACGTCTGGGGTCCTAGGGCTGATGCGGAGCCCGGCGCGATCATCGCGACCTGGTCTACACTGTGACCTGCTGTCCTCCTGGCCCCTGTTTCCAGAGCTGTGGTCAGCATCCCGGAGCCTCCCGACCCTGTGACTCACAGTCATGGGAGTAGATACTGCAGTTAACTAGGCGGCCGGGGCGGGTGTGGGGGGTTGGGGGCGTGTGTCTCACCGCAAAGCTTTGATCTAGGACGCTCGAACGGTTGTCCGCCTCCCAGCCACACGCTTGCAGTACCCACCGTCGCTCTCCAAAAACTCAGTGCCCTGAAACACCAAAGGATTTGATTTCCATAGGTTGTAATCCCATGGTTGGGAATACGGGTGGGAAAGAACCTGGGCTCCAAGGGAAGTCATGGAGCCTAAAGCGCTCCGTGATAGGATAAGGATTAAACAAGCCAAGAAATACTATTACTTGACCTCTTAGGCTAATCTAGTATTAAATAGTATTTATTATGGATATTCTCTTTTTAAAATGGTAATTCAAGCCGGTGTCGTTGGTCCACGCCTTCAGTGTCAGCTCCGGAGAGGCAGAGGCAAACGGATCTTTGTGAGATCGAGGCCAGCCTGGTCTACATAGTGAGTTCTAGGTCAGCTGGAGCTACGGGGAGACCCTGTCTCAAAAAACACCCCCACCCCCCAAAAAGGAATTCGCAGTATATATGCAACGTTTATTTACGCGAATACAGAGAGAATACCTTTAACAACAATCTGATGATAGGTAGGTACCCAAGGGAACTAAAGGTTCTGGCCTCTTTCATATGTGAGGGGACCCCGAGATCCAGTGAGATTTAAGGGCATAGGAACAAGAGGTGCCTTGTGAAAGCATGAGACTTGCTCTTTATGTACTGGGTTCCATTTCTTCCAAAGGCAGGTGAGTCTGCCTATTGTCTTTCTATAGTGTAAATGCCACCTGTTCAGAGGCCTGGACAGAATTGGTTAGTGTATTAAAGATGAAGACCCCGTATTTTTAAGTTTCTGCCGTTTTCCAGGCACTACTTTTTACCTAACTTTCCGTTTTCATCTGTAAAATAGAATTTATGTGTTTAAGAATTGTCAGTTAGGGCTGTTGATAAGATGGCTCAGCAGTTAAGAGCACTGGCTCTGCTTGCAGAAGACCAGAGTTCGAATCCCAGCACCACATGGCGGCTAACAACCTTCTGTAACTCCAGTTCCAGGAGATTCAGTGCCTTCTTCTGATCTCCACGAGCGCCTGCACGAAATGGGTGCACTTACACACATGTAGGCATAACACTCATACACAAAAAAATAAAATTAAAAAAAGAATTGTAGATAAACCGGGCGTGGTGGCACATACCTTTGATCCCAGGACTCGGGAGGCAGAGGCAGGCCGACTGCCGTGAGATCGAGACCAGCCTGATCTACATAGTGAGTTCCAGATCAGCTGGGGCTACAGGGAGACCCTGTCTCAAAAAACCAAAAATAAAAAGCAAACAAAAATAAAAGGTCGTTAAAAAGTGAGGCGACATACTGGGATTCAAACTTTTGCCCTCTGCATTCCAAAGCCCTTGAATCTTTTTCCCATTGTGTCAATACTTGGAAAAAAAAGTTTTAGAGCCTAAAGTGCATTCATTCTCTGGACCAAAGGAACACTGGGGCCTGACACGCCCCCTGGTGGTCCATCTTTCACCCGTGCCGCCAAACCAGATGCCAATTCTCCTTTAGTACTTGAAACCGCCCCCTTCGCAGCGCGTGGATATCGGAGTCTGATTGGATGGTTAGAGGCAGGAGGCGGGCTCACGGAACGCCCAGAAGGTACTAATTGGTCGGAGGAGGTCAGGCAGGAGGAACTTCCGGGAGTGTCTGCATTCCCGCGTTCCGTCCGCCAGCATCCGGCCTCAGCGAGCCCCCTGGCTCCCCCTGCGGGTGACTCCGCGGTGTGCAGAGTCTGGCCTGCTGGCTGCCTGGCTGGCTGGGTGGGTGGGTGGTGGGCTGTGGATGGAGGAGGGGATGGCCCGAGCCCTGGGTTGTGGGGATGAGGGTTCAGGAAGATCTGCCGAGTAAGAATCCGTTCCCTGGGCTACACCGGGCTCCCTACGCGTCTCCTTCAGCTCCCCGGCTTCCGAGCTTAGTAAGAATGAAAGCATCCCGACAGGGGGCCTTCCAGCCCCGAAGCATCCTATTCCAGAGACCCCCTAAATTCTAATCTTGAAGTACGAGGCCCCCAGGGAAGTTCGTTCCTAACCTTCTAGAAGGGTTAGAGAGGATTGCGGCTGCCTGATCCCAGCCTGGTGTGGTGGGTAGGCCCTGGAGAGTGGAGTATGGGGGCAAAGGCTCCAAGCCTTGAGCCTTCATCTCCTGTTCCCGCTTCCAGTGGGGTGCCGTGGCTCGGACAGCATGACGACGGAAACTTTCGTCAAGGATATCAAGCCCGGACTCAAGAATCTGAACCTTATCTTCATTGTACTGGAGACAGGTAGCTATGCATGCTCAGCGGGCTCATGGGGGTAAGGGGGGAGGAGCGTGGACAGTGAGGGGCACACCGGACCACTGCCTTCCCTCTTAACCTCTTAACTTGCTTCTGGGACAGGACGGAGCAAGGAGCTCTCCAAGGCCCTGCTCACTCTAATTTCTCCTAGAGCCGCACAGAGAGCTGCAGGCGGGTATAAGGCAGATAGAACTCCGGACAGACCAATGCTTCATTGACCACGCTGACCTTTTTTCACTCAGGGCTCTCTCCATGGTGCTGGCCCCCTCCACTACCACCACCCACTCCACGCATATCTTCCTGCCTAAGGGATATGTTCTGCGTCTACATTTTTTTTTTTTTTTTTTTTTTTTTTTTTTTAAGGCAGGATCTCCCTGCAGCCCCACCCCCACCTCCCGCTTAAGTGGATCAGGCTGGTCTACAGAGAGTTGCCTGCCCCTTCCTCCCAAGTGCTGGGGTCAAGGGTGTGCACCACCATGCACGGCTGCTTCTACAACTTTTACCTCACCCAGCTGATACCCAGGATCTCAACCTCTCACTACCACCACACCACTTGTATGACTGTCTTTTCATTGCCCATGTATTCTATTCCTTGACTTTAGGCCGAGTAACAAAAACAAAAGACGGGCACGAGGTTCGGACCTGCAAAGTAGCAGACAAAACAGGCAGCATCAATATCTCCGTTTGGGACGACGTGGGCAACCTGATCCAGCCTGGGGACATTATCCGACTCACCAAAGGGTAAGGCAGAAGGTGATGCCTGGCAGCAACTGTGGAGGGATGTGGTTAAAAATTCCTATAACTCTTCTGAAGACTGAATCCTGCCCCCTCCCTCCACACCACAGGTACGCTTCAGTGTTCAAAGGTTGTCTGACACTGTACACTGGCCGTGGGGGTGATCTGCAGAAAATTGGAGAGTAAGTACTGTCTTGGAAGTTGAGATCAAACAACAGTAGCCAAAAGTGGGGGAAGTTAAGGTTTATAAGGAAGCAATACAAGGGTGTGCAGTCCACTTTCTGTATCTGGAATTTTCTGTGACCCAAAGGATGATGTCAAGTCTTTGACTATTTTCCTTGCAGATTCTGTATGGTTTATTCTGAAGTTCCTAATTTCAGTGAGCCCAACCCAGAGTATAGTACTCAGCAGATGCCCAACAAACCGGTAAGTCCTTGGGCCTGATAGTGGAGAAAGAGGGCAGCTCAGGCCAAGAAGCATGGTGGGGACCAGGGTCTGAGCATGTAATCTGTGCCTTCAGGTGCAGAATGACAGCAACCCTTCTGCCCCTCAAGCTACCACAGGACCCCCTGCTGCCTCTCCAGGTAAATCCATTCCTTTCCTTCCACTGAACCTCTAGATCCCCCATTCTCCCCAGCCTGGAAAGATGCATTTTCTTCATTCCTTTCTCAACACTCTCTTCTCTCAAGATGTTCCCCTCCACCTAGTTCTCTCCATACTCTTTTTTTTTTTTGGTCTTATTGAGACAGGGTCTTCCCTGTACCCCCAGCTGGCATGGAACTCACTAAGTAGACCAGGCTGGCTTTGAACTCACAGAATCCTCCTGCCTCTGCCTCCCGAGTGCTGGTATTAAAGGGGCGTACCACCAACCCTGGCATACTCTCAACTTTTTATACCTTTTGCAAGTCTCTGGTGAAAAGATTTAGAGACCTATTTCAAACACCGATAGAGCTTTAGTATCTTTTCCCTTTGCTAATACCAGCCAAAAACAAAAGGAGCATTTCTCTACATGTGGAAATGACTGTTAGGAGCAAACAGACTTACATGTACCAAACTAAAAATGTTTTTGTAAATTTCTTATAGTAAATATATATATATATATATATATATATGTGTATGTATATATGTGCAGTCATGTATCTAATGATGAGGAC
>NW_008351698.1:347125-380670 GCF_000622305.1 Nannospalax galili
ACAAACCTCAAAGATATGGCCTACTACATACCTAAGCTATATGGTATTTAAATTTTTAAAAAATTATTTTTATTTAAACTTTTTGTTAAAAATTGCAGTACAGATACATTAGCTTAGACTTATATAGGTCAGGATCATCAGTATTAATCTTTGTCCTATATACCTTCTACTAACAGGTCTTCAGGGGAAGTGCTATCTCATACACTGATGCTTTCTTCTGTAATAACTCCTGAAGGGTCTGCCTGAGGCTGTTTTACAGTTAACTTTTCTTTTTTACAGGTGTGGTGGCTCACACCTGTAATCCAAACACTAGGAGGAGGAGGCAAGAAGATTGCCATAAATTCCAGTCCAGTCTAGAGTACAGTGGACCCTGTCTTTAAAAACAAACAAAAAACCCCACTAAACTTGGTATTCTTTTTATAAATAGAAGGATTATATTCTGAAATAACAATAAGAAGTGTAGTATATAACCTGGTTGTGGTAGTATATGCCTTTAATCCCAGAACTAAGGAAGCAAAGGCAAGAGAATCTCTGTAAATTCAAAGCCAACCTGGTCTATATAGCAAGCCCCAGGCCAGCCAGGACTATAGAGAGATCCTGTCTTAAAATGATATACACAGGCTGGAGAGATGGCTGAGAGGTTAAGAGCACTGGCTGCTCTTGCAAAGGTTCAGTTCCCAGCACCCACATGGCAGCTAACCATCCATAACTCCAGTTATGTGTATGAGTGTTTTGCCTCCCTGTATTAAGTACACTATGTGGCATTCAGCATCCTTGGAGGCCAAAAGAGGGTATCAGATACCCTGAAGCTGAAGTTACAGATAGTTGAAAGCCACTATGTGGGTGTTGGGAACAGAACCCGGTCCTCTATAAGAGCAGTAAATACTCTTAAATGCTGAGCAGTCTCTCCAGCCCACCTAGTTTTATTTCTGTTGTGGTGGTAAAATATCCTGACAACAAGCAACTTAAGGAGAGAAAGGGTTTATCTTAGCTCACAATTCCAGGTTATAATCTATCCCACTCAGGGCAGTCATGGCAGCAGGAGCTTGAGACAGCTAGTCACATATCCACAGTCAATAGCAGAGAAAATGAATTCATACATGCTTTTCTCTACCTTAAAACAGTTCAAGCTGGGCATGGTGGCACATGCCTTTAATCCCAGCACTCAGGAGGCAGAGGCAGGTGGATCTCTCTAAGGTCGAGGCCAGCCTGTTCTACATAGCAAGTTCTAGCCCAGCTGGGGCTACAGGGAAACCCTGCCTCAAAAAGACAAAAAAAACCCCACAGTTCAGGACCCACTGCCTAGGGAATGGTGTCACCCAGAGTGGGCTGCATCTTCTCACATAATTGTTAACTTAATTACCATCCCCCATAGGCCAACCAATATAGACAATCCCTCTCTTCCAAGTAAGTAATTCTAGGTTGACAATTAAAGCTAACCAACACACTAGGGAAACACCCTACAAACTGAGCTACATCTCCAGCCCCCAGATACAAAAGTTTAAATGGGGGGGGGGGCTCCTGATGCATGCCTTAATCCTAACACTTGAGAGACAGAGGCAGGTGGATTCTCTGAGTTCAAGGCCAGCCTGGTTTATATAGCAAGTTCCAGGCCATCCAGTGCTACATAGTGAGACCCTGTCTCAAATAAATAAAAAAGAAACAAGGAACTGAAGAGATGGCTCAGTGGTTAAGAGCAGTGGCTGCTCTTGCAGAGGACTTGGGTTTGGTTTTCACTACCCACATGGTGACAAACAGCCATCTGTAACTCCAGTTCCAGGGGATCTAATGGATGCCTTTAATCGTAGCATTCAGGAGACAGAGACAGGTGTATCTCTGTGAGTTTGACTCCAGCCTGGTCTATAAGTAGTTCCAGGCCAGCCAGGGCCATATAGTGACACTCTGGCTCAAAACAAACAAACAAACAACAACAAAAGAAACAAAAAATAAAAGATGTTATTATTTTTATGTGTATGAGTGTGTTGTTTGTCTCTGTACGTATGTATAACATGTATGTGCCTAGTCCCTTGGAGACCAGAAGAGGACACTGGGTTGGATCCCTTGGAACTGGAGTTACAGAGGGTTGTGAACTGTCATGTGGGTGCTGAGAACTGAACCCAGGTCCTCTGTAAGAGCAGCAAGTGCTCTCAACCACTGAGCCATCTTTTCAGGCCCCAAAAGTTTTTGGGTTTTGTGTGTGTGTGTGTATGTGTGTGTGTGTTTTGAAACAGAGTCTGACCTTGTAACTCCAGTTGGCCTAGAACTCTATGTAGACCAGGCTGGTCTCAACTGGTGCACTTATATACATGCAGGCAATACACTCACACACATAAGATAAAAATAAGTGTATGGCATAAAAACTTAACACTGAGTTCTATTTATTCACCTTTATTTGTGAACTGAGGAAAGGACTTTATTCTTCAGTTTGGGCTACGAATATCTTAGTCCAGTAGAACAGAAAACTAAGTAGGGATGTAGTCTGAGAACTAGTAATCTATAACTTGTATGTTCTTTAGGGTTCATAATGCTCTATGTATTCCAGAGGCAGTCTTCTGTGTTCATTTAACAGGCATTTATAGAGCACCTACTATATGTCAAGGAATAAAACGTAGTGCTTGTCTTTATGGGCTTGTAGCCCTATAGGAATAATTATAATATGCTGCAATAAATACAGTGACTGTGATGGTGCAGTTACTAGAGCTAAATTGTCTCACACTCCTGGTTCCAGTCAAGTGTTTAAAATATATAAGGAGAGGGAGGGCTGGCAGGATGCCTTAACAGGTAAGGGCACTTGATGCCAAGCCTGACAACCTGAGTTCAATCCATGGAACCCACATGGTAGAAAGAGAAAACCAATTCCTGGAGGTTGTCCTCTGACCTACACACATACCATAAAATAAATATAAAATAGGCACAAGGGGATGGGTGTAGGTCAGTGGTAGAAAGGCCCTGGGTTCAATCCCCAGCACCCAAATAAGCAAGTCTTTGGAGAGTTAACATATAATAGTTTTTAATTTACATTTATAATTTCTAAAGTGAACCTGTATCATTGTGATACACATAAATATAGCAACTTCCAAAATTATCAAATCTTCACTGAGGCATGTGCTTGGTCCAGTCAGAATCAGTGTGCAGCTGGGCATGGAAACTCATCCACTCGCTAGAGTATGGAACTAGGCCTTGGGGATAGATTCATCCTACCTATCTAATTTTGTGTTTCTTTCTTACAACTAGCTTCTGAGAGCCAGAACGGGAATGGACTGAGTACCCCACCAGGTCCTGGTGGTGGCCCCCATCCTTCTCACACTCCCTCCCATCCTCCCAGCACCCGAATCACTCGAAGCCAGCCCAACCACACACCTTCTGGCCCTCCTGGCCCCTCCAGCAACCCTGTCAGTAACGGCAAAGAAACCCGTAGGAGCAGCAAGAGATAGCAAGAAATACATCTTCCCCTGCCACCACCAACCACAACCCAGTGTCTGCCGGAAAACTGCTGGCTTTGGGATTGGAGGGTGGGGTAGCAGTATTTTAGCCACTAAATTTCCTTGGAGGGGCGATAAGCAGTGGCCTTATCCTCAAGTTCATACCCTCTTTGTCCAGCTGAAGCTGCCTGTCCCCTGGGATTCAGGCCCCTCTGCCTGTCCTCCCTCCTCGAGAAACAACAGTCTATTTCTTGTATGGGATCTGAGGGTCTAATTGAAATCCCTCCTTCCTAATAAATGTTCCCACTGTCCTGGACTCCTTTGCTTTTTGTGAGAAAAGAAGTTAGGAGGTATGCACTTAAGGAACGGAGTACCCAGGCAAGGAGGCCTAGGCAAAACAGGCCTGCCCCTTTAAGATAGTGTCCCTCCCTTCCCCGCTCCCTTCAGGTGAACCTTGTCCAGCCTGCCCGCCACAAGAAGGCTAGGTTCCCTTCCTCTGGGTGTCCTTTCTGTCTCCTGCTGTCAGGTAATGCCAACCTCGACCCCTTGGACCAATTACTTCAATCAGACTTTGCTCCCCTGGTCTTAAGCCAGGTCAGATGTCAGAGGGGAGCCTGGTTCTTGCTTCCTTTCTTCAACAGGGCTTCCCCGTTCTTATTCATTGATTGCAAAGCCCAGGGTGCTGGCACTTAATGCTTGCTGGGTTCGGGAGTTGCCAGCTCTTATGCTTCCCAGAGTGGGGAATTGCTAAGAACAGTTTCTTCTCTGAGTGCATCTGGGATTGCCACTTATCTGCCTCTTCCCCTACCTCCCAGCTTAGGGACACCTTGGTCCAACTTTCCAGGGAACATGGGGATAGGGTTGGAGAGCGATGAAGCTCAGTGCCAGATATAAGGTATGTGGGATGGAGTATATTTAGGAGAAGGCTTGAGTGGTACTGAATGGGTTAGAGGAGGGATGAAATATTTAAGAGGAAAATACTGAGCATAGGTTCTTAACCATGTGGCTTCTTCAGGGCAGAGGGTAGCCCCTCCCCAGTCGGCCCAATAGAGACTGACCTTTAACCCCCATCCCAGAGACCAGTGAACCATTAACTCCTATAGGAACCTTCCCACACTTTCCCCACTCCTGACCCTGCCCCAAAGCAGTTGGGCTAAGGGGGAACCTATCTCAACTCTCTATGTGACGTGGCTTCCATTATACCAGAAGGCTGAACTCCCTAACTCAGGAATCTCTTCAGGTCCACAGTGAGGTTTGCCAGGGAGCTGAGGTGACAGTTCTCACATTATCAGTAGGAGTGAGGCCCTGGATATTGGGAGTGGGGGGGTAAAGGGGGCAAGATTGGGGGTGGGGCAGAGGGGAACTGGGATGGTTGTTTAACTCTATATGAGATTTAGGGAGAGTTCTGGGTCAGGAGGCTGCTCCAGAAGGCAGTGAGGAGGGAAAGAAGAGGCCTGGCCTTCTAGAGGGGACCAATCAACTCTGGTTAGGCAGGGGCAGGCGTATATGACCATTCCCCTCAGTCCTAAACTGGCAAACAGAACAGTAGCTCTGACTCCTTCCTCCTTGTTTTCCTAGGGTACAATCCTCAGGATGTTCTGGGGTAAATAGAAGCTGGAACCAGTGCCTCTAATCCATCCCCTCCAGGATGGGGCCCCCAGTGTGTTATCTTTTGGCTGGCCTGTGTGTGGGAGTGGTCTTGGGCTGGGTAGGGGGATCAGTCCATAACCTGGGCCCAGCTGAGCAGGAACAGAACCACTATTTGGCCCAGCTGTTTGGCCTGTATGGAGAGAATGGGACACTGACCGCAGGGGGACTAGCTCGGCTTCTCCACAGCCTGGGGCTGGGCCGAGTTCAGGGGCTGCGCCTAGGACACCATGAGCCTCCAACTGGGCGGACTGCATCCCCAACTGGAGACAATTTCACACACAGGTACTAATTCCTCTCCCAACCCCAAAATGTCACATCTTCCAGTTCTTCTCAGTGCTTAGCTTAGTCTCCAGCAGCTTAGTGCTAGCTTTTTGAAACAAAGCCCCAGAACTACAACTCCTCCAACACCCAACTTCTCATCCTTAAAGGCTCTGCTTGCCTCTATTTTCTAATTCTCTCTTGCCTCCAAATTCCTAGGTCGTTAAATTCCTTGCTCTTGGTCTTGATGTCCAATGTCCCAAGGCTGCCCCCAATTCCCAATTTGGAGGCCTTCTGGCTTTTCCCCTTAGGTCCACAGCTGCCATTCTGGGTTCTCCCATAAATGACAGCTCTCAGACCTTCCCAGGACAGACTGTAGTTGTCTGGGTCATAAGAACTGTAGGCAGTGGTCGTCTCTCCCTCCCAGAAGCTCCTAAGGAAGACTATCAGGGCATATGTCTGGGAGCTTGGGCAAGTCTCACTTGCTAACTCATCCAATCCAGGCCACAGGACCCAGAAGTGAGTGTGGATGTCTGGGCAAGGATGCCTCCGGGTCCCTCAGGTTGGGGTGACCTGGAGGAGTCAAAGGCCCCTGACCTGTCCCATGGGCCAGCACCCTCGGGTCTAGACCTCTTTCACAGGCTTCTCCTGCTGGACCATTCCTTGGCTGACCATCTGAATGAGGATGTAAGTCTAATGGTCTCTAGAGAGGGGGAAGGGATTGGGTGGCCTAAAGTTTTTAAAGAGTAATTTCAGTTACTTAAAAAAAAATCCCAATGTGGTCTTATGGTATGTTATCTAATATTGAAAGATGTTCTCTTTAGGCTTGGTGAAGGTTGCCCAAGATCAGGCGCCACAGATAGTACAGAAAAGTATCCCAGGGTATGATGTAGGAATGCTGATCTGAAGAGGTGTTCTGGAGAGGATGGTTGTGTCTAGCTAGAAAACAGTGCACTCATTCCTTTTTCCACTGTTCCACATACACAAGATGACAGAAAGCTGTCAAACCCTGAGTGGTCAGAGTGCACTCTTCACAGGAAGCACGGGTACCTGCGCTGGATGAGTACATGACAAGGCTTTTGACAGAAAGCATGGATGGCATACCAAGCTCCTTTCCCTTCTAGGATTCTGGCATGAAGGATTCTAGCCAAGTTGCCCAAACAGCTCCATCACCAAACCAAGGAAATTACCAGGGCATGAGAGGGAGATGACAGTAGTGTTCACTAGCAAATTGGAAAATTTTCACTTAATTGAATACTTATATTGGATTGAATACTCAACAGTAATTAACACACATTGATTATCAGTACTCCTGCCCTCCATCTCTGATGCACCTGCCAGTGTGAACCAAGGGGACCCCAAGAGAGACCTAGGACTTCATGTAATGTTAGGACAGATGCAGAGATTTGGGCTGTAGTTCTGTGACTCCCTAATGTATGGTCCTTTCCTCAACTCCCAGTGTCTGAATGGTTCCCAGCTGCTGGTAAATTTTGGCCTGAGCCCCGCTGCTCCTCTGACCCCTCGCCAGTTTGCGCTGCTGTGCCCAGCCCTGCTTTACCAGATTGACAGCCGTGTCTGCATCAAAACTCCAGCTCCAGCACCTCCAGGGGATGGACTATCTGGTCAGTAGATGAAAGTGGGATGGGGAGCATCTTGCATCCTGGAAGGGAGTAGGCTCCATGCTAAGGAAGAGGGGGTTCATTGGGCCTGGGCACCCTTCAGTGTCTGCCTCCATCTGATCTCTGGGCCAGTTCTGGCCTAACATCAGCCAATTCTCCCCAGCCCTGCTTCATAGTGCCCTGGCAGTCCTGTTGCTCAGCCTTCCTGCTCCCTTCTCCTTGCTGTTGCTGCGGCTCCTGGGACCTCGTCTATTACGGCCAATGCTGGGCTTCTTGGGGGCCCTGGCCGTGGGCACTCTTTGTGGGGATGCACTGCTACACCTGCTGCCACATGTATGTTAAGCTCCATCCTCGTACCCCTGATCCAGTGGCAGCTGACCTCTATAGATCCAAGTGTTCCAAGCCATAGGAGCCCCTGACCCTTTCTGCCAGCTCCCACATCCCAATCCCTCACCCCTGGCTTGAGCCACAGCTGCCTTCTACCAGGATGTATGAGTGAAAGCTTGCCACCTCTCACTGGGAGAAAGGGATGCTGTTGGGTATGGGGGCTTCCAAGGTCTTCCCTGACCTCTTCTCTGACAGGCACAAGGAGGGCACCATGCAGGACCTAGTGGGCAACCAGAAGAGGACCTAGGCCCAGGGCTGTCAGTACTTGGTGGCCTCTTCCTGCTCTTCGTGCTGGAGAACATGCTAGGGCTTGTGCGGCACAGAGGGCTCAGGCCAGTGAGTGACACCCTTTTCTACTTCTCCTGCCCAAACCAGAGTCCTAGCCAAGAACTGGCCAACTAAGCCAGGAGATGAGGGGCAGCATGTGCTCCTGGATCTTGGCTGTTTGCTTGATTGTACAGGACCTGTCCCCTAGCCGAGTGGGTATGGGCCTCTTAGTATAGACCCAGCACTTCTGGCCAAATGACCTCCTTTCCAGAGTTCAAATTAACATTAAACAGAGGGAGGTGCCAACCTGGGAAGAGGGTGGAGGCCAAGGACATTCACTAGGTGTTAGAAGTGGAACCAGGTGTTCGTTTTCCCAGCTGCTGGCCTCGTATCCCCTTAGCCCCTGGCCCTGCTGCCTCCTCCACCAGGAGGGATACCCTCCCATTTCAGAGATGCTGCAGGCGCAAAAGGGATCTCGGAGCACCAAACCCTGACCCTGAGGATGGCAGTGGGATGGTCCTTCAGCCCCTACAGACAGCTCCAGGTGACTCGAGGAGAAAATGAGTCTACTACAGCCTGTAGTTCTCACTTGCAGCTACCAACACACTTGTCCTTATCTTGATGCAGAGCCAGGGACTCAGGGCCAGAGGGAGCAGAACAGCCAGTCCCCACCAACACCAGCCCCTCTTGGGCACCAAGGCCACAGTCATGGGCACCAAGGTGGCAATGGCACCAGTATCATGTGGATGGTCCTCCTGGGAGATGGCCTACACAACCTCACTGATGGGCTGGCCATAGGTGTGAGGGGAGGGAATGGAGGGTGGGAGGTAGTGCTCTAAGAGCCACCAGCAGGGGCAGGAGAGAGCTGCCAAGAAGGTGGGAGAGATGGGGCAAGGAGCTCAAGACTGGTTCCTGACTGCCTGACAGTCCTTTTCTGCTGATACCAGGTGCTGCCTTCTCTGATGGCTTCTCCAGTGGCCTCAGTACCACCCTTGCGGTCTTCTGCCATGAGCTGCCCCATGAACTGGGTAGGAATGGGTTAGGTGGGATCCAGAACTGAGACCTCTGAGGAACAGAACTCAGAGGCTGGTGGGTAACAAAGGTGAGAGAGGGCAGCTCTGGTTTATCCTCTCCTACCTTATGCTTTCTCCTCAACAGGTGACTTTGCAATGCTGCTCCAGGAAGGGCTGTCCTTCCAGAGGCTGCTGTTGCTGAGCCTGGTTTCTGGAGCCTTGGGACTGGGGGGTGCAGCTCTGGGAGTGGGGCTCAGCTTGGGCCCTGTCCCTCTCACTCCCTGGGTGTTCGGGATCACTGCTGGGGTCTTCCTCTATGTGGCCCTTGTGGATATGGTGAGAAGTGTGGGGTAGAATAGAGAAATCAAGGGCAGTGGGGAGGTGAGTGTGGAGGAGAGGGAAGTACCAGTCCCTCCATCTCTACCACGAGGTCCTGGAGGGTATTGGCCCATGACCCTAGAAATAAGGAACAGAAAGCATTTGAGAGTTGGGGGGGGCTGCTAATATAGGACACCCTCCCTCTCAAATTAAGAAGTCATAAGGTGGCCTAAGTGTGGCAGCACATGCCTTTAATCCCCCCTGCCCCCGACAAAAAGGAGGTCATAGCTAAGACCAGAATCCTGACAGTCTTCTTTCCTTTCAGCTACCAGCCCTACTTCGTCCTCCTGAGCCACTGCCTATGCTCCATGTGCTTCTGCAGGGGCTGGGGCTGCTGCTGGGGGGCAGCCTCATGTTTACCATAGCCCTGCTGGAGGAGCAGCTATTGCCCATGGTTCCTGATGGCTAATGGGGGCCAGTGGCAAAGGATCCAGGTTGCCCTTCCTTCCCCCCTCCCCCAACCACAGGAATGGAGGCGGGACACAGGGCCAGTAGGAGCAATAGGATTTTAATAAACAGAACCCATCCCAAAGCCATGACTACGACAGTTGTACTTGCACCAAAACAGCATAGAAAACCAGGGTGTAGTGGGAGGGCTCAAAGCAGGTTGGGGGAGGACACGAGTGGGGGTCTGGAGGGTGTGGGGTGCATCAGTCTTCAGGGAGAGCATTGTGCTTTAGCCCAGGGAGGAGGAGGAGGGAAAGGGCAAATGCACTGAGGTCCCCACTTTTTCCTGCTGCTCTCAGCACCCTGGGGATGCAGATGTCTGGGCAGGTCTGCCCTTTATTGCTGCCCACCAGCATTAAACACCCCTGACCCCAACACTAGCACCACAGGTGAATCCAGGATAGGAATGGGAAAATTGCTTAGAGAAAGATTCAACTAGAATCCAGAATTGTGCTCAGTTCTCTTTACTTCCTACAACCGAGTACATGGGTCACAGGGTGGAGGGTGCAACAGGACATGGAACATGCCCCTTCGTGCCCCCCAACACACACCTGCACACAGGATGGTGGTGTCTGCAGCATCACAGGTCATGCAGGGCATGGGGAAGGGGAGGTTCACACACACATAGATGCCCACAGCGGGTACCAGACAGAGAACACCCCTGAATATACATAGCTGTACATGGGGAACCCCCAGGTCCCCACCCAACCCTCTCCCCTGTCTTGCTGTCCCCCAGCAGGGGAACTGTATTGCTTTGAGAGAGCCACCCAAGGGGCTGCTCTGCCAGGCACCCTCCCCTCCCACCCACCCCCATTTTGGCACATCTGCAAGACACACGGCAGTGAGAGTAGGCACCCTCCCTCCCAGGCTTCTGTGGCTTGGAGTTAGGGAAGGGGGTAGGAGACTCCATCCTCCATCTTTCTCCTAGCCCTTCCAGAACCCCTGCCAAACCCATTCCAGCCAAACCCACCCCCACCCCACAAACACACACACACAAAGCTGAGCTATCCAGGAATACAAGTGGAACAAGGAGATTGTCCAGGATGGGAGCAGAGGCGGTGGGAAAGACTGGAAGCAGAGACCCCACCCTGGCATGGGGTAAGACTGGCACAACAGCTACTTTAGTGCAATTGGAGAGGGTGCCCAGAGTGAGGGTGGAGACAGGAGGGAAGGCTCTCCCCACCCACCCTGGGGCCGGCAGGCTTGCAGAGGCCCCAGGGAAAGGGCCTAACAGGAGTGAGCGAGGGCTAAGGGCGGATCCTCTCACCCGCCATCCTCTGCCCTCCCAAATGCAGTGACAGTGTCCCCCTCACACCTACTTGGGCAACAGCAGCCTCAGAGTCAGTACCTTCAAGTAATTCAAAGAGCAGACCCTCCCCACCCTAGCTCCCTCCCATTTCTGGGAATTTGGTCGCTTCTCTAGGGGTTGGGTCAGGAGGAGGGAGTCCCCAAGTCAGACCCTTCTTTCTCTACCTCCCTCTTCCCAGACCACTGGGCTTGGTCCTCAAAGATTCCTTACCTCCACCCTTGCCCAAGCTGGGTCAAGGCCTGGAGGGTTGGAGCCACCACCACAAAGGGGAAGAGGCTGCTTTGCTCCCTGCCCCTTCTTCTCAAAAGGTAGGGTTCAAACTTGGCGGGTGGGGTGGGGCCCATACTGGCTTGCCCCAGAAGTAGGGTTTCTGGGCTAGGGTCTGTAAGGCTATTTTCCTTTGCGGTGGGAAGGAGAGGCAGGGGATGAACACTGGGTGTGGGGTGAGGGTGAGAAACGGCTTAGTGGGAAGGAGGAAGGGGCCTCCCCACTGGAACATAGTCACTGGAGTCATTTCCACAAAGAAACACTCATGTGCATAAGATACAGAGTGTGCCTACTCCCAGCCCGCCAGCCCGGCCCCACCCTACCTCAGGACCCCTTCCAAGACCATGGAGAGGGTTTTGGGGGTACAGTTGTAGAACCGTTCACTCTGGCCCCACCATCCCCACCACCAGCCTCTTCTCCCCTTCTAAGTCCAGGGAGTAAGAAGGTGCTTGGGTGGGCAGACAGTGGTGGAAACAGTATTGAGTTTTCCTTTGGTTACATATTGAAGGCAAAGGTGAGCTGGACTTACAGTCAAAACGGATAGGGGTGAGGAAGGAAGAGGAGCCATGGCTGGGGTTAGAGGGAGGAGACCCTCCTCAGCCCCTTCACCCCAAAGAACACACATCTACGTGGGGTGGCAGTCCCTCAATCTCATATCTCCCACCCCCCACAGCACCAAACAAAAGGAGAAGCCCCCTCCCCCAGGGGCTGCTCCCCACCCCAACATGGGCTGTACATTCAGTGGTTTTCAGCAGTCCTATGGCTCAGGGGGCCACGGGGTGGGGGAGGTGGCCCGTCAGTCTCAGAGTCTCAGTTGGACAGCGGCAGTGACCCGGGTCTGTTGGTCCATCCTGGGACCCACAGCTTGTGCCATTTGTTTTTCTGAAGAATAGTACACAACCCTACCAAAGCCACCGCCCAATCAGAAACATTCCCCCAAAAATCAGAAACAAAAAACTGGCTCTTTTCATCTCGCCCTCTAATTCACATGTCTGTTTCCCTGTCTCCTATGTAGCCCTCACTCTGTCTCCGTTGCTGGGACCTAGGGCTGCTCCCAGGGTCCTCACTTAAAATAGGCTTTTTCACAAAAGTGCTTATTACTTGAAGCAAGTGCTTTAGAGCTGCGGTGGGGAAAGGGGAGGGGAGGGGAAAGGGAAAGGGAAGGAGATGCTCCTTCCCCACCCAACCCCTGTTAAGATTGGGGGGCATTCTGCCTGTTTTACTCCTCCACACCCGTTTAAGTCAAAGAGGTTTTAAACAAAATCTTAACATTAAAATAAATATGCAGTGGCCATGAGAATGGTCAAAATGCTTCAAAAACACTAGGGCTGAGGAGCCCAGCATGGGGTGTGGGATTTCCTTTGGCATAAGGAGAGGAGGCTGCTCGTCCTCCAGGCCTCCTCACAGCCACATGAGGAGGGACAGAGGCCTCCCTGCCATCTTCGAGCACTGCTGACAGTGTGCCCAGGACAGCAGGGAATAAACAGCCACCAGAAATCTCATCTAGCAAAATAAAGCAATGGGGCTCCTGACAAATACTCAGATTCCTTCTGTCCTCGCCAAGCATTCATAAAGGAGAACACGACTGATACCCCGAGTCATCCCCAGAGGACCCATTTCCCTGCTCTCCATGCCCCCCACTACCTAATTCCCAGCACCATGATGAGAGGGAGGGGGTGGAATGGGAAGATTTTAGGAGAGAGAACTGAAGTTAGGGGGCAAGCTTTGCAGAACCAGCAGGGTGAGGGTGGGGGCTACAGCCCTTAAGAGAGGTCACATTGATTGTCGTATAGGGGAGGACAGGGTATGAAGGGAGGTGGGCAAGAGGGGCATTGCAAGGCCCTTTGGCTTTAAAAACAAAAATAAAAACTAAAAGCTGCACAATCCTTCTCACCAATAACGGTCATTTGGAAGCCTTGAAATGGTTTAGGATCTGAGGATTGGGAGTAGCAAGACACAAGAGAGAGTAAAGGGGACCATGAAAGGGAAAAAAGGGTTCAGACAAACACCCCAGGCTTCGGGGAACCAGCGTGAGGTATGGTGCAGGGTTTCTGAGGGGAGAGCGAGATCCCTGGGATGGCTCCTCTCCCCTCAGCTCACCCTTGGCAAGGGTGGCAAGACATTCAAGGGCACAACTGAAAACGGGTAAGAATGTGAGTAAAGCAAGCTTGGGTAGGGGAAGGAGGTGGAGGGATCCCCGAGGGGAGACCCTGTACTGTGTAAACGAAGCCCATCCAGTTCTCAGGGGACAATACTGATGGCAGCCAAACTGGGCAAGGATGCACTGTGGGGTGGAGGGGACAGGACCTCTATTCAAGTTCTGTGTCTTGGCCCCTGGCTGAGGTATTGCGTGTGAGGAAGGGACACTGGGCAATAGGAGTGGGTCCAACTGTGCAGAGGCTCACCAAGGAGATGGATGGACAGGCATCTGAAGGGACCAGGGCCAGATGCAATGCTACATTTAGAGAGAACACTGCCCCTCCTCACTCCAACCCAGTTTGGCTTCTCAGGTACGTTCCAGGAATCTTATCAGTGCAATGCCTACTCAATCCCATCTCTCCCCATGCTGGAAAGGCAGGGACAGAGCCTCAGTGTCCACCTGTTGCTCCCTTAACCAGAGCTCCCCTGTCCCACCAGAGGGAGGCCTGTTTCCCTAACAAGCGGTCCCTATGCTGCCCCTGCCCCTCCCACCATCTTTGGCTTCAGATCAGGAGTGACTGGGGCAGTGGGTACTCAGACATGGCAGAAGGTGGAGGCAAACGGGGTGTGGAGGAATTCTGGGTTTGAGGGACAGAGGAGGAAGAACACTCCTCCACTCACATGCAAACACATGCCTGAAACAAAGAGGACATATTAGGGCTGT
This sequence comes from Nannospalax galili, assembly GCF_000622305.1. Classification (NCBI taxonomy): domain Eukaryota; kingdom Metazoa; phylum Chordata; class Mammalia; order Rodentia; family Spalacidae; genus Nannospalax; species Nannospalax galili. The sequence continues at coordinate 361,006 of NW_008351698.1, forward strand.
TGTTTTTGAAATGGGCAGGAAATTAATTTGTTTCTTCCCCTAAAGAATAAAATGCTTACTTAAAAATTCATGACAAGCCTCAAAGTTCAAGGAGAGGAGAGCTAAGGAGGGAATAGCCACAGGCTCCACTCTCCCAAAAAGAAGTTAAAAGAAAGAAGCAAGGTTAAAGTGCGTGGTTAGGGGCCAGGCCAGGAGTGGGAGAATTGGGGGCAGGCTGTGGGGGCAGAACCAGCCCTTGATTTGCATATGAGGAGCCGGGGGAGAGTGCAGGATTGGGGCCCAGGTACAGTAGTTGCTGCTTCAAGTGTTTTGCATTTGAACTTTACAGGTGATAGGGAACAGAGTGGGAGAAAAGCTCTAGGCCCCAGTGCTAAATACCCTCCCCCCTCATCCTCTAGCTGCCCCTGAAGGGGGAGGGGGACACCCCCAGAGTGCTCACACAGTACCAGAAATTAAGGCTTCTCACTGCTGTGGGGATGGAGGGGCCGAGCAGGGAGGCAGTGATGGGTATGGAAGAAGAGGAGGAGGTCTGCCTGGCAACAGGGGAAGGGAGACACAGAGAGGACAGTCAGAGGGAAGAGTCCGGGGAGCTGGCAGCAAAAAGGGGAAACAGAGATGGAGTCAAAGAGAGGGGGAGCCAGGCATTTAGCAATCATTTTGGGACACTTGGCAGAAGGGGCTGCCCTGGGGTACCAAGGGCCTGGAGTGCTCCCTGTCAGTCCCAGACCCCTGCCAGGCAAGCATGGTGTAGCAAAGGGGTAAGCAGCTGCTCCCCAGTGCTTCCTTTTCCCCCTCTGCCCTGCCACCCAGTCGTGTTCTCCTTTAAAGTGCCCTAAATGTTTAGACTTTTTCTAAATAAATAGAATAAGGTATCAAGCCACCGGCAGGGGGGAGAGACACTGGAGGGGGCTACTCAGAGTAGCAGCCATCTAACCCAATGGCGCCATGCCGTTCCTGGCTATAGGGGCAGGACGCCCCGTGGGGCAGGGCGCCACAGCCACCCACCGTCTTGGCAGCTGCGATGCCGCAGTTCTTGAGCAGGCTGAAGCTGAAAGGACTGACGGCGTCCTTGGGTGGGAAAGGCTTCATGGTGGAAAGGATCAAGGCCAGGCAGTCTGCCACATCTTTGTTGGGAGCACAGGCCAGTGCTGGGGTGTGACCTGCAGGGCCAAAAGGGAGAAATGAGGCAGGGTGTCCTGTATCTCAGGGCTCCTACCCACCCTCCTAGGCCCTGAATTCTCTAGGCTGTGGAGGGAAGCCGAAGCAGGCAAGCACCTAGCATGGTCAGAAATCCAGGTGGCAAGGGTACAGGGAAGCAAGGGCCCAGGGAGGCCATGGCAGATTCTAAGTGCAGGGAAAAGGGTAACACATCGGACAGCAGCCTGGAGTGTGTGGAGGTCTTCCTGACCCTGCTGAATCCACCTAGCTCCATCAGACTCCCCTGTAAGATTTAGAATACTGATGTTGGGTTCCTGTTCTTAAGATTCCCCTGGGAAGAAAATCTCATTTATAGCAAGGTTGGGAAGTCACCTCCTGAAGAACGTCCCTGACCCTAAACCCAGGAGAGGTGGGGGGCTCTGGACCCCACCCACCTTCTTCATCCACAGCCAGCACTGTGGCCCCACGACTTAGCAGGGCCTGCACCACAGAAGCTAAACCATTCCGGGCAGCAATGTGGAGTGGCCTTACAAGAATAAAAAGAAAGAACATTGAGTCAGTTGGATGCCAGGCTGCCCTTCCACCCACAGGTGGAGATGAGGGCACTGAACAATACTGTGAGTTCCCAAGAGCCCCATAGTATGGGCTGCTTTCTTCACCCACCTGCCTCCCCCAGCCAGGAACCCCCTTCCCCGGGCACTCACATCTGCAGCGCACTGTTGGTAGCATTGATAAGGCCAAGGTCTTGAGTTTCTGCCAGGATCATGAGGGCACATTTCTCATGGCCCTGAAGAAGAGGAACAGAGAGTGGAAACTTGTGCAGTAGAATCATGACAAGGTAGGAGCTGGGGAAGGAGGTGGGCACACAGGCACTGTCTCACCAGTTGGAGAGGCTGGGTAACCCTGGTTTCTGTTGCAGTCTATCCTGCAACCAAGACCTACTCCACTTCATTGAGCCTTGGCCCTCAAACAGTAGACCCTGCTCCAGACAATACCTTGCTACAAGCCAAGTGGAGGGCAGTGTTCTTGTTCTCATCCAGCACAGTCAGGTCTGCCTTCCCTCGATACAACAGAAATTCTATAAGAGAAATGAAGCAGAAACGGGGTCTTCCTCCAGAGTGGCAGCCATCCCATTCTCCACCCTCCTATTTACATGTACTTTGTATCCCATTCCCAGAAGGTAGGACATCCAAAGATATCAGACATCCTCATGTTATCATGAACCCCACCCCCTCACATGCCCGGTCCACATCCCCAAAACAGGGGCTCCTCCTACATACCCACAGCAGCGGTCTGCCCATTCTCAGCTGCCGTCATGAGTGCAGTGCGGCCAGTGTGGTCAGTGGCATTCACCTCAGCTTGATGCTGCAGCAGCATCCGGAGCCCAGACACATTGTCCGCAAAGGCAGCGGCGTGAAGGGGGGTCCTAGGGGACCAGAGTAGAGTGAAATAGGAAAGACTCTTCTACAAGGGCAGAAGCTAAAGCTAGAGGCTTCTGTCACTTACCGTCCTTTGGCATCTCGGCTGTTCACAATCTTGGCACCCAGAGCTCCCAGCAACATCTCTGTGGTGCTGTCCTGGTTATTAATTCTGGGGAGAGAAGAGGGATCATCAGGAACAGCAAAGTAGATGGACTTCCTGCGCCCAGCCCAGGCCACAGAACCCTCAGAGAAGACTGATTTACAAGGGACTTACACTGCACAGTGCAAAGGAGTGAAGGGGTTTCCCTCCAAGTATGAGAATGGGCTGTGTTCAAGTAACAACTCCAGACAATCTTCATGTCCTGGGCATGAGAAGGAAATTATGGTAAGGGTAAGAAACAATAGTCTCCATCTGGCTTAGCCTGTCTCTGGTCCTCCATTCTACTTCCACATCCCTTCTTACAATACACACATGCCTGTGCCTGCCAAACGCCCCATCAGTACCAGTGTAGGAGGCCCAGTGCATGGGCGAGTATCCGCTGTAATCTACGCCAGCATCCAGGGGGTCTGTGGAAAGGGCAGCCTGCAGTAGAGTCCGCAGCACTGCAGTATGGCCACATGCTGAGGCCAGGTGAATGGGTGTTCGGCCCTTAAAGTCTCGGCACAGTACAAATGCATCATGGTCCAGCAGGGCGGCCAGGCAGTCCTCACAGCCAGTTACTGCCTGCAGGGGACATGGGGATGAAAGTGGTAAGGAGCCACTTTCTTTCCAGTGGCTGGTAGCTGAGGGCTGGCCTAGAAGCAAGAACTACTTCCAGGGCTCCATCCTTCTCTCTATAATAATGCTGGTGTTAGGGATCAGTAGCTCCTTCCTTGATGGGATAGCCAGTGTGCTGGATAGGTTTAGTGTCAACTTGACACACCTGGGTTGAGGGAGCCTCAATTGGGGAATTGCCTCCATTGGACTGGCCTGTGGCCATGTCTGTGGAGCATCTTCTTGATTGTTGAGAGATGTGGGAAGGCCCAGCCCACTGTGGATGGTGCCACCCCTGGGGCAGGTGGACCTGTGTTGCATAAGAAAGCAGACTGAGCAGAGGCCAGGGAGCAAGCCAGTAAGCAGCGTTCCTCTATGGCTTGTGCTCCTGCCTCCAGGTTCCTGCCTTGAATGTCTATCTTGGGCTCCCTGATGAACTGCGACCTGGGAGATGTAAGCTGAATAAACCCTTTCCTCCCCAAGTTGGTAGTGGTCAGAGTGTTTGTCACAGCAATGGAGAATCAAATTAGGACAGAAATTGGTACGAGGATCATGGGGAATTGCTGTGTCAGACCTGACCCAGTTGTTTTTGGGAGGATTGTTGAAGTGTTTGGAACTTTGGACTGGGAAAGCAATTGAGTGCTTAGAGTTTGTTGCTGTGGCGCTTGGAACAGTTATGCTGTAAGAGTTATGGATGATAGAGGCCTGGCTTGTAAAGCTTCAAAGGGAAGCATAGACTATCAGGGCTGTTTGTGTGATACTGTGAATTGAGAATCTGTGGGTTCTGGTGAGCTGGGGCTGAAGAATCAGCTGTGATTAAGAAGAGACCAGAACTTGAAATCCTTTGCTTTACTGGGTCAATTGCTGGTTAGCTGGGGCTGAAAAATCAGCTATAAGTAACAAGAGCCCAGCAACACTGTGGTGAAGTCTTCTGAGAGGTTTTTCCTCAGGGTCAGCGCACAGCGGGGGTGGGGGGCGTTGAGCAGAGGCCATGGGAGCAAGTCACTAAGCAGCATTATCCAAGGCCTACGCTCTAGCTCCTGCTTCCAGGTTCCTGCCCTTAGTTTCTATCTTGGGCTCCCTGATGAACTGTGACTTGGAAAATGTCAGCTGAATAAACCCTTTCCTCCCCAAGTTGGTATTGGTCAGTGTTTCGTCACAGCAATGGAGAATCAAATTAGGGCAGTCAGGTCAATCCAGGAGCTCTCAGAATAAAAGACCAAATAGAGAGTGAGGAGATTTGGAGTGATCAAAGAATCTAGTTAGAAAGACAAGCACATCTGAAGTCCCAGCTACTCACTAGGCTGAGGCTAGAGAATCACTTAAGCCCAGGAATGGAGAGCCAGCCTGAGCAACATAGCAAGACCCCTTCTCAAAATAAAAAAGATCTGTTGGGTACACACCTGTAAATCCCAGCACTCAGGAGGCAGAGGCAGGTCGATCTCTGTGAATTTAAGGCCAGCTTGGTCTACACGCAAGTTGCAGACTGTGTCTCAAAAAAAAAAAAAAAAAATCTGGGGCTGAAGTTGGCTCAGTGGTTAAGAGCACTGACCGCTTTTACAGAGTACCTGGGTTCAATTCCCAGCACCCACATGGTTGCCAGCAACTGTCCTAACTCCAATTTCAGGGGATCCAATGCCCTCTTCTGACCTCGGAGGGCACTGCACGACACAGAAGCACTTACACACATGCAGGCAATATACATGTAAAATAAAAATACAATATTTTTTAAAAAAGATCTGATAGGCTAGTAGCAACAGCAACAGGACACATGAAAAGTGAGCAATAGTCCAGGTGGTATGAGCATGTGGCTGAGTATGATGAGAAAATGTCATCAGGAGGGAATGGCAGGTGCTCATCTCAGAACAAGTACAGACCAATAAGACCCAGAAACAGAATCCTATCCTATGGCTGAGACACACATGCCCTTCTGCTGGGTCCTGTTGCTCCCACCCCAAGGCCCATCTGTGCATAACCAATCCCAACATCACACTCACCCCACGGTGAAGGGCAGTTCGGCCCCGGAGGTCAGCAGCATCAGCTGTGGATCCTTTCTCTAGCAGCAGATGTACACAGTCCACATGGCCATTCATGATGGCTAGCATCAGTGGGGTTCTACAGAGCAGAGGAGAAAGCATGAGGGTTACCAGGTCTCAGCCTTTAGACTGACACCAAAAATAAGGGGAGCGGGTCTGGCAAAGGAAAAAAATTATATCCCATCCCTGGCCCAACTCACTGTCCATAGGCATCCATGACATCTGTGATGTCAGCTCGTTCCCCACTGTCAATCAGCAAGTGCAGGGAATCAGTGTGGCCAGAGGCAGCTAGGATTTAAAAAAAGAGCTTTTGTCAAGACAATGTCAGGAGGGAAGGAAGCAGATTGAGCCTGAAGGATTCAAGGACTGAAGTTCTGGATGGGCCTAGGGTAAGGAGAATGCTTCAGATATGAAGCTATGAATCGGACTGTAAGTTTTCACCCTCCTCGCCCTATCTTCCTCCCAGCCTAACCATTTGGGAGGGATTTGGCATGACAGGGGAGAGCAGCAATGTGAACCTGGCACTCACCAGCAGCATGTAGGGGTGTCCACTTGCGCTTCCGCTCCTTGATGAGGGCAGAAGCGCCATGGGCTGTAAGCACCTCCACACACTCAGTAGAGCCTCGCTCAGTGGCTAGGAAGAGCGCAGTTCGGCCCTTGTGGTCCCTTACATCCAGATTCACCAGCGTCTCGGCCAGTGTCTTCAGAGCTTCACAGTGACCATTGTAGGCCTACGAGGCAGCCAATGGACACAGCTAGGGACATTCCCCTCCCCACTCTGCTGTTGGGACCTGAGGGGAGGCCCCAGGCATTAATCCTCCACAAGCTCTTTGGGCCCCTCAGGCCTCTTTCCAGATAACTACCTGCTTGCCGCTTCCCCACAAGAATGCAGAGGTAGGGTTGGAGAGATGGCTTTGTGGATAAAGTGCCTGCTGTGCAAGCCTAGCGATCTGAGTTCCACTCTCAGAACTCATATAAAGGTGAAGGAGAGAAACAACTCCACGAAGTTGTCCTCAGACCTCCACATGTCCAAAATGGCATGCATGCATCCATATACACACAATCACAATAAATTTTAAAATTAAAAAAAATGTAGAAACAAGGACAGAGTCACAGTTGCTAGCACCTTTGTAGGGCGCTAGGTAGGAACAAAAGGTAGGAGGAAAAGATGTGGGACTCACAGCTAAGTGCAAAGGGCTGACTGGAATGGTGCTCTCCACATCCTCCAGGCAGTTAAAGGACATTTCTAAGAGCTGCAATGGACAGGAAAGTAGGCACTGAGGTTCTGAACTTCTAAGATGTGACCCCCCGCCACACTCACAGTAATCCCTTGATCTCCTGGACCTACAGCCCACATCCAACCCCTGGTTTTACAATTGCAAACCCAAAGGCAGACTGGTCCTGCCCCTGCCCCCATTCAAACCCAAAGGCAGACTGGTCCTGCCCCTGCCCCCATTCCCATGGGCCAGGTCCCCACACATACCAGTTCGAGGTTCTGTCTGTTGCCGTAGGCGGCTGCATAGTGCACAGCTGTGTAGCCCTGCCTGTCCCGCAGGGAGGGGTCTGCACCATTATCCAATAAGAACTCCAGACAGCTGGGGAGCCAGGGATAGACTGTGAGGCAGGGATAGGCCCAGCCTACAAAGGTGCAATTCCAGTAGGGGAAGAGAAGAGGGGCAAGGGAGCCCCGGCAGACCACCTTCCATGTTAGATAAGGCTCTCTAAATCCTGCTCATCCATTCTTCCATCCTAGCTCAGGATACACTTACTTCACAAGGTCTGTCCTCAGACACCAGATTCAATAACCTCCTTATCCTCTGGACTGCCTTCCAGAGAACATGGGGCATGCTGCTAAACTACCAGCCTTCTGCAGGCAGGTAGGTAGACTCATCTCTGCCTCCAGGCACACAGAGTCCTGCCTAGCAGGCCTGCTTCTCCCAGCATGGATGAAGAAGTCCAACTCATTGCAAATTTGCAGTGTTGCTCTCCTCTGTGGAGGGCCTTCCCAACATTCCCTGTTTGCTACCTCTTCTCTGTACTCCTTTGGAGCTCTTCTTATCCCTCAGCCATAGCTGTAAATACTGTGTTAAGTATCTCATACATGTCAGTGTATTGTAATTATTCTCAGAGGTAGATACCATTTTGACCTCTACCAGAGTTGAGAAAATTGAGGCACAAAGGGGTTAAAGTACTTTAAAAAAAAAACATTTTAATTTTATGTGCACGAGTGTATTGCCTGCATGTATGTAAGTGCACCTGTGTGTGCAATGCCTATGGAGGTCAGAAGAGGGAGTCGGATCCCCTGGAACTGGAGTTACAGACAGTTGTTAGCCACCATGTAGGTACTGGGAATTCAACCGGGTCCTCTGCAAGGACAGCCAGTTCTCTTAACTGCTGAGTCAGTTCTCCAGCCCCTACCATACTTTCTAAAAGCTGCCTAGTTTCCTGTGGTCCAGGATAGCCTCAAACTCTCTGTACTCAAAGATGATTTTGAATTCTCCATCCCTCTGCCTTTACCTCCCAAGTGCTGGGATTACAGGCATGTGCCCTATGCCTGATTTTTCTTTGTAAAATTTTATTTGCATTTTATGTGTATGAGTGTTTTGCCTATATGTATGTAAGTACACCATATGTGTGCAGTGCTCCAGAGATGCCAGAAGAGGACATGGGATTCCTTGGAAATGGAATTATAGATAGTTCTACACTGCCGTGTGTGCTAGGAACTGAACCTGGGTCCTCTGCAATAGTGGCCAGTGCTCTTAACCACTGAGCCATGTCTCTAGTCCCCCTCATCCCTTTTCTTTTTTGAAGGTCTCAGAATATAGCCCTAGCTGACTTGCTATATAGACCAGGCTGGTCTTGAACTCAGAGATCTGCCTGCCTCTGCCTCGTGAGAGTTGGAATTAAAGGTGTGCCCTACCTTGAGCCTAGCCTGGCTTTTTTTTTCCTAATAAACTTTTAATTTTGGAACATTCCTAGATTTACAGAAAAATTGTAAAGATAGTACAGAGGCATTAGTCTCTCCATCAACTGCACCCTCTCCATCATGCCTTACTTTTCCATTCTTAAGTTAAAGTCCTCGAGAAATTAATTTTTAAAAACATTTATGGGGAGACAAGTTACTATCAAACTCTATGGACACTTAGTATATTGCTATTTTTTGCCTCATCTTCAGCTCTCATGTACCTTTTAAAAAGTTTTTCTTCACTTGTTCACCACCACCTGACCAAGACGACTTTCTTTTCCTTTCCTTCCCAGTTCTTATTCTTTACTCTGAAAATCTGGTTTAGAACTCTTGAAGGAATGGGTCATTGATTCTTAAACCCTGCCTGAATCTTCTCTTAAGCCTTTGTTCTTTTGGCACTTAATGTACTCAGTTTGTATTGTATCAGTTTGCACTTGTTAATGTGTTGCTCTATATAAAGGTTCTTCTTTGATTGTTTCATGTATTTGTATTCTTTTGTTTCTGATATTAGATTGTAAGCTCCTTTGGAGCAGGGACTATACCTTCATTTTTTTTTTTTTTTTTTTTTTTCGTATTTTTCCCAAGACAGTGCCCTGTACAGTGCTCTGCACATAGCAGGTACTCAATAAATGCTGTTGACTGAGAAAAACAAAAATCTTTTTTTTTTGGCCTTTTTGAGACAGGGTCTCCCCGTAGCCCCAGCTGTCCTGGAACTCACTATGTAGACCAGGCTGGCCTTGAACTCACAGAGATCCACCCACCTCTGCCTCCCAAGTACTGGGATTAAAGATGTGCACCACCACACCTGCCTAAAATAATTTTTTTTAAAAAAGATTTTTGTTGGCTGGGCATGGTGGCACACGCCTTTAACCCCAGCACTCAGGAGGCAGAGGCAGGTGGAGCTCTGTGAGTTCAAGACCAAAAAAAAAAAAAAAAAACCACCAAAAAACAAACAAAAAAAAATTATTTTATATTTTATGTGTATGAGTGTTACACCTGCATGTATGAAAGTGCACCCATGTTTTGCAGTGCCCACATAGGACAGAAGAGGGTGTCAGATCTCCTGGAACTAGAGTTATGGAGGTTCTGGGATTTGAACCCAGGTCCTCTGCAAGACCAGCCACTGCTCTTAACTGTGGCAGCATCCTTCCAGCCCACATCTTATATTATTGGTAAGTATAAAGGTTGTTATTTATTTTCCTAATAGATGGTTTGTTTTTGTTTGGGTTTTTTTTGAAAAAACAAAACAAAACAAAACTATTATTTTAGCCGGGTGTGGTAGCGCACGCTTTTAATCCCAGCACTCAGGAGGCAGAGGTGGGCGGATCTCTGTGAGTTCAAGGCCAGCCTGGTCTACATAGTGAGTTCCAGGACAGCTGGGGCTACAGGGAGACCCTGTCTCAAAAAGACCAGAAAAAAAAAAAAAAAAACAACAAAACACTGAAAAACCTATTTTTATGTGTATGAGTGTATTGCCTGCATGTAGATAGATGCACCCATGCTGTGCAATAGCCCATGGAGGTCAGAAGAGGGTGTTGGATCCCCTGGAACTAGGAAAGTTGCTTTTTAGCTGCCATGTGGGTGGTGGGAACTAAACCTGAGTCCTCTGCAAGAGCAGCCAGTGTTCTTAACTTTATACCATCTTTCCAGACCCAACTGGTGGCTTTTGTTGTTGTTGTTTTGGTCCTGGCTGGCCTTGAACTCATAGATCTGCCTGCATCTGGCTCCCAAGTACTGGGATTAAAGGCATGCGCCACCACGCCTAGCTTGGTGTTTTCACCAAAAAGGCCAGAGGACAACTTGCAAGAATCAGTTCTTTCCTTCCATTCTTTTATCTCAGGGATCAAACTCAGGTCATCAGGCTTAGTAGTACCCTTACTCTCTGAGCCATTTTGAAAGCCCAATGTTTTGCTTTTAAAAGGAAAACATAGGCATGGTGGTGCAGGCCTTTAATCCCAGCACTTGGGAGGTGGATCTCTGTGAGTTCAAGGCCAGCCTGGTCTACATAGTCAGTTCCAGGCCAGCTGGGGCTACAGGGAGACCTTGTTTCAAAAAGACCAAAAAATAAAATAAAAATAAAAACATTCAGAGAAATTCATCTTTTTATTGCTGAGACATGATCTTGCTATGTAGTCCAGGCTGGCCTAGAATACTGTATTTACTATCCCAGCCTTATAAGTGCTAGATGGTGGGATATTATTTAATTTTCTTTTTTGGTCTTTTTGAGACAGGGTCTCCCTGTAGCCCAGCTGTCCTGGAACTCACTATGTAGACCAGGCTGGCCTTGAACTCACAGAGATCCGCCTGCGTCTGCCTCCCAAGTGCTGGGATTAAAGGCGTGCGCCACCACACCTGGCTTATTATTTAATTTTTAAAGTTTTTCTTTTTTTTTTTCTATCTTTTTGAGACAGGGTCTCCTTGTAGCCCCAGCCGTCCTGGAACTCACTATGTAGAGCAGGCTGGCCTTGAACTTACAGAGATCTGCCTGCCTCTGCCTCACAAGTGCTGAGATTAAAGGTGTGTGCTACCATGCCTGGCAATATTTTATCATTTTTATTTTATGTGTATGAGTGTATTGCCTGCATGTATGTCGTGCAAGGCCACGGAGGTCAGAAGAGGGCTTCAGATTCCCATGGAACTGGAGTTAAGGACGGCTGTAACAGCCATGTGGGTGCTGGGAATCGAACCCGGGTCCTCTGCAAGAGCAGTCAGTGCTCTTAACCACTGAGCCATCTCTCCAGCCCAAGATCTTTATTTTTTTAAGATTATTTTTTCCCCATTTATGTGTGTATATCTGTGTGAATATATGCTGTGTGTGTGCAGGTGCCAGTGGAGGCCAGAAGAGAGCATTGGATCTCCTGGAGCTGGAGTTACAGCTAGTTGTAAGCCACCATGTACACTCTGGGGACTGAACTTGGGTTGTCTGGAAGAGTAGGAAGTTCTTAACTGTTGAGCCTCCTCTCCAGCTTTTATTTTTTGTTTTTTTTGAAACAAGATCTCACAACATGATCTGGGGTGGCCTGGAATTTAAGCAATTCTCCTGCCTCAGACTCTCAAGTGCTGATTACATGTATGCATCACCATAGCTAGCTGCTTTGTTTTTAAAAAGATTTTATTTTAAATGCCAGGTGTGGTGGCGCACACCTGTAGTCCCAGCACTTGGGAGGCAGAGGCAGGCGGATCTCTGTGAGTTCAAGGCCAGCCTGGTCTATATAGTGAGTTCTAGGACACCTGGGGCTACAGGGAGACCCTACTTCAAAACGACAAAAAATAAAAATAAAAATTTATGTGTATGAGTGTATTGCTTGAATGTATATAAGTGCACCCATGTTGTACAGTGCCTACGGAGGTCAGAAGAGGGTGTTAAATCCCCTGGAACTGGAGTTAGGGACAGTTGTTAGTTACCATGTGAGTGCTAGGAACCAAACCAGCTCCTCTGTAAGAGCAGCCAGTGCTCTTAACAACTGAAGAGTCTCTCTAGCCCGGTGTCTTTTTTTGAAAAGGTCTCATGTAGCTCAGGCTAGCTTTAAAATCTATGGAGCAAGGCTGGCCTTAAACCTCTGAATACCTCCACCTGGTTGCATATGTGCCACACTATACCCAGCTAGTGTTTCAGATTTGTGTTTTGTTTGCTTGGTTTTTAAAAATATGTATGAGTGTATTGCCTACATGTATGTAAGTGCACCTGTATTGTGCAATGCCCATGGAGGTCAGAAGAGGATATTGGATCCCCTGGAGCTGGAGCTGTGGATGGTCGTTAGTCACCATGTGAGTGCTGGGAACTGAACCCAAGTCCTCTGCAAGAACAGCCAGTGCTCTTAACCACTGAGCCATCTCTCCAGCGCTTCGTTTTGGGTTTTGAAGTCAGAGATTCACCCACTTCTGCCTCTTGAGTACTGGGATTAAAGGTGTGTACCACTATGCCTGGCTTTGGATTTTTTTTTTTACCAAAGTTTATTGGGACATAGTTTCACCCATTTATGTCAATGGTTCTCAAGCAGAGATAATTCTGTCCTCCAAGTAAAAATGACATTTTTTTTTTTTTTTTGGTCTTTTTGAGACAGGGTCTCCCTGTAGCCCCAGCTGGCCTGGAACTCACTATGTAGACCAGGCTGGACTTGAACTCACAGAGATCCGCCTGCCTCTGCCTCCAAAGTGCTGGGATTACAGGCATGTGCCACCATGCCCGGCTATTTTTTTGGTCTTTTCAAGACAGGGTCTCCCTGTAGCTCCAGCTGGCCTGGAACTCACTATGCAGACCAGGCTGGGCTCTATCTCACAGAGATCCACCTGCCTCTGCTTCCTGAGTGCTGAGATTGCCATGCCCAGATTGGGGACTATTTTGATGTTGCATTCTATAATTTATCTTTCATCCTTAGCTGGGGGTGTAGCTCAGTGGCAGAGTATAAACAAGGACCTAGGTTCGATCTTCAGCATCACAAAAACATTTCTCTTTAGTACTGAGAACAAAACTTGGAACCTAGTGAGTAAAAGTTCAATTACAGCTTATGAAATAAGCAAATGGTTTTGTGCATCTGCCTTTCCCAATCTTCTCAAGAAACTCCTGCTCCTTGAAGAGAGAAGCTGTGTTTCAGATTTTCGTTTGCTCCTATACCCAGAGCGTCCCATACATTTCCCCTCCCTGTTGGCCAAATGACAGGGCAGCATACTGGCAGTGGTGGCCACAGTGGCAGTAGAGATTCAGAGTGGGTAGGAAGCTAATAGGGTCAGGGGTGGCATTGTGGGGAAGGCACATCACAGGAGCCTCTCTAGTACTCACAAGAAGGCCTCCTTCCTACGGGACTCCTTCAGTAGCTCATCCTCTTCAGCATCATGGCTGGAAGCAGTGTGGGGTTCCGCTCTGACAAGACAGAGGGAAAGAGTTAAGGTCAGATCAGGTAGGTGCAAAGAGTTAAAGACCAAAGTGGGAGCCTCACCTCCGGTAGGTATCAGAGGCAGCAGCGTAGTGGAGGGGAGAGCAGCCTTTACAGTCAGCCTCATTGACGCCTGCCCCAGCAGTCACCAATGTCACTGCACACTGGTAGCTACCATTGGCCGCTGCATAGTGCAGTGGAGTCCTAGAAAGCAGGGTACAGTGTGGGTGAAAGAATCAGGGACAGATCAGAACACTACCAGATGAACAGCAAAAGCTATACTGTAACATTCTCCTGACTTCCCCTCTTCCCACCATTTTCACTCTAACCAGACACTAGCTATGTACATCCCTGTATATTAACTTACCTTCCAAATTTGTCTCTCCTTCTTAGGTCAGCCCCACTGCTCAACAGCAAATTAAGACATTCAACATTCCTAAAAGGAAGATAAGGGGTAAGAGTGAGAGCATGGCCACTGGCCCAGAGAGGCTGAGGATGGAATTGGTCGCTCTCTATCATGACTGCTCTCATTGTTTGAGGGGAAGAGAGCTGACACAGAATGGGGACCCAGACCTAGCTCTCTTCTCAAGGCCTGGGAGAGAAAGGACGCACCCTCCAGAAGCAGCAGCATGAAGACAGGTGCGGCCAAGGTTGTCAGGTGTGTTGATGTCAAACCCAGCGGAAAGCACATGCTCATTGCTGAGTGAAGACACAATGCTGTACAGCTGACCTGGAAGAGCAGACCAGCCACAGATTGCATCTAGAAGCCCTGAGCCACCTACTGAAACCCCAGCCAGTCAGTACATACCTGAGGAAAGAAGCTTCCGGCAACAGTCAGAGAATCCAAAGAGAACAGCTAAGTGCAGGGGGAACATGTCGTGGATGCCGCGCCTGGGAAGAGGTTGAGGGACTCAGTCTTTAGGTCAAGGAAGGACCAGTTAAGTGTTCTTTTCTGCAGCCCACCACCACTCTAGGAGTCAGGGGTGGGAGGGTCCCCAAGCTTCCCATTGGCAAGCATCTTTGGATCTCCATGTTTGGATGTGAGCAGTATGTACAGACCCGATGCAGCCCAGAAGTGGGGTCAAGGGCCCCGACTCACCGGGCGGTATCCGCGCCATTGGTCATGAGAGTGCTGATGAGCAGCTCGTGTCCGTAGCGAGCAGCCACATGTAGTGGCGTGTTCCCAAATTTGTCAGCACAATCAATCTCGCTACCTGAGACAAGGATACACACACAAACCCAGGCACACCTCAGGCTTAAGACCACTCATAGCAGTAGTGATCATTCAAGTGTTTATTATTATCTTGGGCCAAGGTAAGCATTCTCCATGCATTATTTTATTTGGAAGCCTTAAGAGACTGGGAAAGGCAAAGTTCCTAGTGCCTGTTCTGTGTGGAGGATGGGGTATAAGGAAGAAAGGTTTCTAGGGATGAGTTCTTTGCAGAAAAGATAAGGGTACAAAGTCTCTGAGTCCATACCATTCTGAATGAGGATCTGGGAGCGTGTGAAACGGCCGTGGATGGCGGCCATGTGCAGAGGACTTTTCCCTTCTTTGCTCTGTGGAAATATGGTAGGGCTTATTCAGTGCAAAGCAGAGTAAAGGCCCTGGTCCCCTCCCAAAGGACACATCGATGAAAATAGAAGTGTCATATGAACACCTCAGTCCACATCTTCCCGAGTCCTGCTAAGGCCTAATCACCCAGAGGACTACTGGGTAATTCTCCCAGGAGAGCTTTCTGGACATGGTCGGACCCTTAGAATCAGATTTTTCTACCTTCTAGTATACACCTTATTCCCTGAGATACCTGGTAGTTGACATCAGCCCCATTATTGACCAGCAGCTCCAAGCAGAGAGCGCCATTTGTGGAGACCGCAGCCACGTGCAGTGGTGTGAAGCCTTTGTCATTTGGCTGGTTGACATTGGCTCCTGCATTCACCAGTTCAATAGCCACAGCATCCTGGCCCAGGTAGCAGGCAATGTGCAAAGCTGTGTTTCCAAAAGCATTGGGCTCATCAATCTGGATTTGGAGGAGTGAGGGTACAGATGTATTGGTTTAAACCAAGTTGGAGGCAGCCAATTAGCCCAAGAGTCTTAGAGAAATCCAACTGCCTGCCTCAGCCCCCTCAGGTTTCTGATCCAAAAGAATGAGGGCACTATGACATAACATATGTCTTATTCAGACCCTCTCACCACATCCTCCAGGCCAGGCACTTCCCTATCACCATTACAGACCCTAATCCAATAACTCCCTTCCCCGATCCTCCAGCCCCAGTGCCCAATGCTCTGACCTCGGCCCCCATCCGGAGCAAGTATTTCACCACTTCAATCTGGCCACTGGCTGCGGCTGTGTGGAGCAGCCCATAGCCCTTGCGGTCCTTACAGCCGAGGTCTGCTCCACGAGCCACCAGCAGTTTCAGGACCTCCAAATGCCCTAGAAAAGACATTTTCAAGCAGGTGGAGGGTGAATCCAAAGGCTCCAAGCTCCTCCCTCCAAACATTGCAACTCCTTATCCCTGCCCTGGAATAAGGACCAAATTCCTGCTTTCCCCATAGTGTGTCTCACCCAGAAAAGCTGCCCAGTGCAGAGGCTGCCGCTCCTTTTTATCGCAGACATTCAGGCTGGCTCCCTTGTTGAGAAGCAGGTTCACTGTCTATATTAGAATACAAACGACACAGAGCTAGGTTCATGCCCTCCATCTATCAAAGAGCAAAGGCCTCTGATCTCCTGAAAAGGCAGAGGCAGCCGAAAACCTTTGCTCCTGAGCAGAACCATCTGATGGACTAGAGGGAACAGTGGGATCACAAAGATACCACTGATAAGTCTGGAAGTTTGAAGGAAAGTCAAGGTCTCTTTAGGTACTCTGGTGGTTCTCAAAATCTTATGAGCTGCTGGAAATGTGTTGGACAACATGGGCTTTCTCTTCAAAGAATTCATAAACATTCTCATGTAATCTCAAATGGTCCCCCTGAAGTCCAAGTCAAGAATCTCAGGGTAGCACATGCCAGTAATCCCAGTACTTGGTAGGCTAAGACAGGAAGACTTACAAGTGCAAGGCTTGACTGAGCTATAGAGTAAGTTCAAGGCTAGCCTGGGAAACTTAGTGAGACTCTATTCAAAATAAGTTAAAGAGGGATGTGGATATAGTTCAGTGGTAGAAAAATTATCTACCATGGGAAGGTCCTCAGTACAATCTCCAACAGTGGGGAAAAAAAACCCAGAAAATTTCAGTCTATGGGTCAGAGTACAGCTCTGTGGCACAGCAAATGTGACACTAGGTTCAATTAAAAGCCCAGCCTAGGGGCTAGTAGTTAAGAAGTTCAGTAGTTAAGAGCACTTTCTGCTCTTCCAGAGGACCCTGATTCAGTTCCTAGCACCCACATGACAGTTAACCCTGGTCCTTGACTCTAGTTCCAAAGGATCTGACACCCTCTTCTGGCCTCTGAGGGCACTAAGCATGCAAAACACATACAGGCAAAACACTCATACACATAAAATTAAAACCTTAAAATAAAAATCAATCTAGGGGCTAGAAAGATGGCTCAGTGGATAAGAGCACTTTCTATTCTTTCAGAGGATCCAGGCTCAATTCCCAAAACCCATATGGTCGCTTACAGCCACCTATAACTCCAGTTCCAGGGGATCCAATACCCTCTTCTGTCCTCCACGGGCACCAGGCACACACATGTGCACACACATAAAAATCTTAACGACAAAACTCAATCTAAGTGGGCATAGTGGCACATGCCTTTAATCCAAGCACTCAGTAGGCAGATGCAGGCAGATCTCTATTGGAAACCAGCCTGATCTATATAGCAAGTTCCAAGCCAGCTAAAACTACATAGTAAGACCTTGTCTCAAACAAGACAAAAGACAAAAAAACCCAAAAAACACTCAAAACACTCAAAACTCAATCCTGAGCAATCATTCATTTAGTGCTCAAGTACAAGTGTGTGTATAACTAAGCTGCATTTCCCCCAGACACAATGCTCCAGAGGCTGATATTGTGTAAGAAGAGAAGGGAAAAGGGAAAGCTGTGCCTAGATTGGAGTGGTCCTTACCTCAAGGTGCCCACTGTGCACTGCATGGTGTAGAGCACTGCGCCCGCTCCTGTCAGCCACATTGAGGCTGCTCAACAGGGGTGCCAGAGCCTCAGCACACTTGGTGGCCCGGTTGGCAGCAGCCACATGCAGTGGTGTCTGCCACAGCTTGTCCCGGGCATTCACATCAGCTGAATGTGCCAGCAGCAGCCCCAGCACCTTCTGTGGAAAAGCAAGAGACAAGAGAGGAGTAAAATAAGAGAAAGGAGCAGATCAGCATGGCACGTATGGTCCCAATGTCCTAAGCATCATCTCTGTATTTCCTCTATACACCTAAACTATCCATACCTACTTATTTTCTGGATCTCCTGAGAGCTTAAAGTCTTTGCTGAGGAAAAGAGAATCTCTTCCTCAAGCCACCTGGAATACATCATTCTCCAACCCAGCTCCTGAAAATCTTTACCTGAATATACATCTACCCTAAGCAAATGCACAGCACACATCTCAATTCCATTTCCTACCATCTAGAAAAAAATGTTCCCACTACATTAATGGCCCAAACACCCACCTTAGTCCTTCCATAGGCACCAAAACCATTTCCATCAACTCAATAAACATATTGATTCCTCTCCAAAACCCAGCCCTTTCTTCAACACCACCCACCTCATTCCCATTGGCCTCAGGCCCTCCCCCTGGTGGCTAGAGCCAAGGAAGTGATTGAGGATCCAAGAGGCCTTTTCCCTCTCTTGAGGGTTGATGACACCTGAGTATAGGACCCCACAGATGGGTCCGGCCCCTTGTGCAATCAACTTGCATGCTGCTTGAGGGGCAGGGATGCAACAAATCACCACCACCACCCCGATCACAAGGAGAGAAATTTCGGTGCCCAGAAGGGGATCAAACTCAAGGTGGCCCCCCAGGGAGGGATGAGTCACTCAGGCCTGGCAGCAGGGCCCCCGCAGTCTGCCAGCCCAGGGTAAAGCTCTCCCTGACGTCACATCTGGCAGCACTCAGTCCCCCTTACCAGCCAGTTCTATGGATAGGAGGGGAGGGGCCAAAGTCTGGTCTCCTCCCTATGTGGGACAGAATAGTCTCTGACCCTTCAAGTCCACCTTTCAACTCATCCTTTTGGAAGGGTGAAATGAGGTGGAGGACCATACCTCGTTTCGGGAGGCAGCAGCACGATGAAGAGGGGTCAGCCACAGTGTGTCCTTAGCGTTGACATTAGCACCTGTGTGGATACAATTTCCTATTTTGTTGGGAGGTGAGGAGGGGGAGGGAAGGAAACCAGTAATCAGACTGGGGAATCTGAATGGAGGAAGCCTTTCCTGGACCAAGCACCAGCAATCAATCCTTGGATATGGAAAAAGAGACTTCTCCCCTCCCTAGGTGCCACACCTTCCAGCTCCCCACTTTCACCTGACATCAGTAGCAACTGGAGGATGGGGACATCGCCTACGTAGGCAGCAGCATGCAATGGGGTTCGCCTCTCTTGGTCCTGGAAAGGCAGAAAAGAGAAGCAGCTGTGGGGACAAATTATCCTGGTCCCCGGCTCAAGTATGAGAGCTCCAGCGGCCTTCCCTTAAATCCCAGCACTGGCAGTCAAAAGCCAGCACCTTAGGAGGGTGGAGTCAGGGCCACCGGCCGAGAAACCTCCTTCCAGGAGGGGTGGGGGCACTGCAGACCCCGACGGTTGGGGAAGAGAACACCGTTTCTGAGCATCCCCGGCATGGTCGGTACTCCATGCCAGACCAACCCCAAATGCATGGCAGGCTCCCACTCCAGAGCAGGAAGAGCTGCAGTTTCATCAGAGCCGAGGAGAACCGAGCCGCCCCACTTGTGGGGAGGGGTCCAGCACATCCGAGCCCGGATTCTAGGCTCGCCATCCTCCATACTCCAAACTCACCAGCACATTGATGTTCTCCTTCTGCGAGAGGAGGGAACGCACTTCCTCCACATCTCGGCTAAAGATGGCCTGGACCAGGGGCGGCTGTAGGGAGAACCGGCTTTCAGGGAGCCGGCCCGAGGCAAAGCGGAACCGGGGTGGGGGTGGGGGAGCACCTAGGCTGGAGGGGGGCGTCGCTGGAGGGGCTCCGTTACTAGGGTCCTGGCTGCAGCGTATTCCTACCGTGCCTCCGCCGGTCGCCAGGCCCCGAAGGACACCCGCTCCGTAAAGGGGAGCGCGGCGTGGGGTGAGGCGGGAGCCCCGGGCTCGGGCCCAGCCTAGGCCGCACATCCCCGGGCTCGCGTGGCGGCAGCGCCGGGCTCTGGGAGGAGGAAGTGGGGAAGGGCAGGAGAGCTGACCTGGTCTGTGATGCTGAGGATCCCCATGGCCCGGCCCAGGCTCCGTCCGCATCGAGCTCGCGGCGGCGGCGGCGGCCCAGGCGGCGGCGGCGGCGGCTCCACCGGAGACACGGG
>NW_008351698.1:380804-405378 GCF_000622305.1 Nannospalax galili
TGCGGCGGCGGCTGCGGGGAGAGGGCGGCCCCGCCTACCGGGGGGCGGGCGAACGGGAGCCCGCAGCGCTCCCTGGCGGCGAGCCTGGGCCAGGCCGCAGGGTACTCGTCGCACAGGCTGCCCAGGCCGCGGCGCCCTCCTCCGGGGCAGCCGGGCCTCGCGCTGGTTCCCTACCACCGCCCCCGCCAGCGGTGCGGTTCTCTCCGCCCCAGCCTGGCGGCCCAAGGGGACCCCTCCACAGGACCGTGGCTGAAACTCCCCGTGTCCTTCCCATCCTGAGGCCCAAACGGCCGGCCAGAATTCACCCAGCCCACAGTGCTCCAGCAGAGGGAACCCCTCCCGACCGACGTCTCACGCCCCCAGGTATCCCCAGAAAAGGGAAACAGTAGGGCAACCTGAGGTTTATATAATGGCAGTTGCCCAGGGCGAGGGATGGAGTGTATCTCCAATGGAGAGACACTAGTTGGGTAAAAAAATAGCAAAACTGCTCAAATACGGATAAATCCCACGAAAGACACCTACTGCAGAAAGCATCCACAATGACTAGGACCCAGGCAGCTGGAGAAGGCCTCTAAGGCCACCATAAGGGACACTAAAACTCGCCAATTACCCCATTGCCAGGTTAGGGTGATAAAGTGACTACACTTCAAAAGATTCGATTGTTTCTCCCCATAAAAGGCGGTGGAGGGGTACTTCCGCTCAGCATTTGTGAGGTCAAAAGGCAGCCAACCAGGGAACAACTGGCTGGAGAATATTCCCTTCCTGGAATGGGATAAAAGAAAAGAGATCAAGGGAACAGTACAATTTATAAAAGATGATTCAGAGCCAGGCATGGTGGAACATGCTTGAAATCCTGCACTCAGGAGGCTGAGGCAGGACGATTGTGTATTCAGGGACCGTTTGGGCTACATAGTGAGACCCAGTCTGTTCTAGTTTCCTTTCTGTTGCTGTGATAAAACACTTAGACTAAGCCAGGAGTGGTGGTGCACACCTTTAATCCCAGCACTTGGGAGGCAGAGGCAGGTGGATCTCTGAGTTCAAGGCCAGCTACATAGTGAGTTCCAGGACAGCTGGGGCTACAGGGAGACCCTGTCTCAAAAAGACCAAAAAAAAAAAGCCCCCAAAAACAAAACAAAACAAAACAAACCACTTAGACTAAAAGCAACAGAGGAGGAAAGAGTTTATTTCATCTTACACTTCTAGGTTACAACCCATCGTTGAAGGAAGTCAGGACAAGAACTCAAGGCAGAAACCATGGAGGCATGCTGCTTGCTGTCTTGTCTCTAGCTGGTTTACAAACTCATGCTTAGCTAGCTTACTTATATAGCCCAGTATACCTGCCTAGGAATGGTACCGCCCATAGTGGGCTGGGCCTTACCAATTGCTAATTGATAGCAATTAGCAAATTTGGTTACCAACACCCACATTAGGTGGCTCACAACCTCTAATAACTCCAACTTCAAGGGTTCTGATGTCCTCTTCTGGCCTCCTTGGGCACCTGCACACATGTAAGCACACACACACACACACACACACACGATCTTTAAAAAAAATAAGAGGGCTGAGAATATAGCTCAGTGGTTGTAGATGACTCAACTGGTAAAGGCACATGCTACAAGCCTGATGACCTGAGTTCAGTCCTCAGAACCCACATGATGGAGTGGGAGAACCCACTTCTCAGAGTTGTCCTCTGATCTACATATGCACAGCACATCACACATATGCATTCACATGCACTCTGTGTGCACACAATGTTAAAAAATGCTTGACTAGCATTGTTTGAGTCCCAGCATCATAAATCACAATGCCATATTTATACGTATATATAACATAAATACAAGTTTTTAAAAATATTTAAAAAAATTTTAAAAATCATTATTATTGGTCTTTTTGGGACAGGGCCTCCCTGTCTGGCCTGGAACTTACTATGTAGACCAGGCTGGCTTTGAACTCAAAGATCAGCCTGTATCTGCCTCCGCAGTGCTGGGACTAAAGGCATGTGCCACCACACCTGGCGAAAATTAGTTTTATTTTGTGTGTATGAGTATTTTGCCTGCACGTATGTTATTGCACCCCTGTTGTGCAATGCCTGAAGAGATCAGAAGAGGCCGGTGGATTCCTCTGGAACCAGAGTTCCAGAAAGTGTTAGCAGCCGGTGTAGATGCTGGGAATTTAACCCAGGTCCTCTGCAAGAGCAGCCAGTGCTCTTAACTGTTGAGCCATCTCTCCAGTCCCATTAATTTGGG
Source organism: Nannospalax galili (assembly GCF_000622305.1). NCBI lineage: Eukaryota > Metazoa > Chordata > Mammalia > Rodentia > Spalacidae > Nannospalax > Nannospalax galili. The sequence goes on from NW_008351698.1 coordinate 383,051, forward strand.
TTTTTTGCTCTTTGGTTTATTGGTTTGCTGGTTTTCTGAGGCAGGATCTCACTCTGTAGACTAGGCTGTCTTTGAACTCATAGCAATCCTGCCCCAGGCTGGATTTTGAACACTCTGAAGGCAAAGGTATACATTATATTCTTTTTAGCGCTGGCAAATCAGTATGTGGAACAAGCACTTTATATCTGATGATGATAGTGAGGAGGAGGAGAAAGAAGAAGGGAAGAAGAAGAAATTGAACATAGTTGAGGATCAAATGGCTACTAGTGTTCTGAGTGTTTGCTTGGCCATTGGCTATGATGAGCCTTCCAGGAAGGGCTAAGCTAGGATATGGCCCAGAGGGGAAGAGAGGAATACATGCCCTCCACTGCCCAAAATAGTTCTTGGTAACCTGAGGAATTGGAGGCAGGGGTTAAGCTGGAGTCACGTGCTTAGGTCTGGCAAAGGACTGGAGGTGAACAAGGAGGGTTGCCAGCCTGGTTCTCTGAGCAGCTGGAAAGAGGAAGAACTAGAAGTTATTTTTTAAATATTGTTTAGAGCAAGAAAGAGGATTTCCCAGTAAAGACAAAAGGGAACTGACTGAGATAACACTGATACATCCACGGCTCAGAGTGACATGCAAGGTGAGGGGAGAATGGAACTGGTGACAAAAACCACTTATACAGTCCTGAGATCAACTTCTGAACTGATATTTGTGTAACTTGCTGGAGATGGTGGCACATACCTGTCAAACACTTTGGAGGTTTGGCTACATAGCAAATTCAGGTCAAAAATAAAGGAAAGAGGCTGAAGGGACAGCTCAGCAGTAAAGAGCACTGGCTGCTCTTGCAGAGGACACAGATTCAGTTCCCAGCACCCACGTGATGCCTAACAACCATCCATAACTCCAATTTCATGGATCCAAAGCTGCCTTCTGACCCCCATGGGCATTGCATGACATGGGGGCACTTACATACAGGCAGGCAAAACACTCATACACATAAAATAATTAAAAATAAAGGTAAAACAGGCTTGAAAAATAGCTCAGTGGTTAAGAGCACTGGCTGCTCATGCAGAGGACCTGGGCTCCGTTCCAAGCACCCATACAGCAGTGTCCATAACTCCAGTTCTAGGGGATCTAACACCCTCTTTTGGCCTCCATGGGCACTACACACATGTGGTACACTTACATGTGGGCAAAACATATGCATAATAAAAATAAATTTTGGTTTTTTTGAGACAGGCTCTCCCTGTAGCTCCAGCTGGCCTGGAACTTGCTATGTAGACCAGGTTGGCCTTGAACTCACAGATCTGCCTGGCTCTGCCTCCTTAGGGATGGAATTAAAAGTGTGCACCACCACACCCTTTTCTTGGTAAATGTTGTTTTTCTTTTATGTCTATGAATACATTGCATGATGTATGTAAGTACACAGGTTTTATGCAATGCTCTCAGAGTTCAGAAGAGGGTGTCAGATCCTGTGGAACTGGAGTTATGGATGGTTGTTAGTTGCCATGTGGATGGTACTGGGAATTGAACCTAGGTCCTTTGCAAGAGCAGCCAGTGCTCTTAAAAGCTGAGCCATCTCTCCAGCTCCATATCTTGTATTTTCTTCTTCACTCTCTCCCTCCTTCCCTCCCTTCCTACTTCCTTTCTTTTTCCTTCCCTCTCTTTTGTTTGAGACAGGATCTCCCTGTAGTCCCAGCTGGCCTGGAATTCACTATGCAGACCAGGCTGGCCTCAATCTCACCAAGGTCCTTCTGCCTCTGTGTCTTGAGTTCTGGGATTAAAGGCCTCTCTCTGTGTGACAAGGTCTCATTTTGTAGCCCAGGCAACCTCAAACTCCTTGTGTAGCCTAAGGTAGCCTCAAATTTGAGTGTGTAGTACTATGCCTGGCCTACCTAGTTTTCTTTAAACTTTGGTTTTCATTCTTCTAATATATGTGAAGACTTGGGATTTATATTCTACAGCACTATACTTATAGCCACACATGGTGGTACGTGCCTGTAATCTCAGCACCTGGAAGGTGGAATGAAGGCCATCCTTGGCTACATAGTGAGTTTGAGGATAGGATGAAATTATGAGACTGTCTCAAAAACAACCAAACAAAACAAAAGAGTTTTAAAAAGAAATTTGTAGCCGGGTATGGTGGCATATGCCTTTAATCCCAGCACTTAGGAGGCAGAGGCAGGAGGATCTCTGAGTTCGAGGCCAGCCTGGTCTACTTAGTGAGTTCCAGGCCAGCTGGGGCTACAGGGAGAGCCAGAGGCAGAGGCAGAGGCAGGTGGATCTCTGTGAGACTGAGGCCAGCTTGGTCTATATAGCGAGTTCCAGGCCAGCTGGGGCTACAGGGAGATCCTGCCTCAAAAATACCAAAAGGTGGGGGGCTGGAGAGATGACTCAGTGGTTAAGAGCACTGGCTGCTCTTGCAGAGGACTGGAGTTCAGTTCCCAGCACTCACTGATGCCTTCTTCTGACCTCCATGGGCACTACACAACTCGGGTGCACTCATATATATAAAATAAGTAAATAACCCTAAAAAGAAACTTGTGAGTTATGAGTATCTTTCTTTGAAGTCTTTCTAACATAAAAGAATACATAGGGGCTGGAGAGATGGCTCAGTGGTTAAGAACACTGGTATTTCTTACAGAAGACCTGGGCTCGAATCCCAGCACCCACATGGCAGCTAACAACTGTCTGTAACTCCAGTTGCAGGGGATTGGATAGTCTCTGCTGTACTCTGTGGGCATTGCACGACATGGGTGTACTTACCTACATGTAGGCAATACACACATACACATAAAATAAAAAAATACATATAAATGCATAACATAATGAGAAAACATAGGACCCATGCTTATTTACATGGATTTAGATATTCACTGTAAAACAAGGTATTCAGTCAAGAGGGTCTTCCTGGAGGAGGTGTGCTTTGAGTCAGTACTTAAAGGAAGTTATTGATTTATAAGGGCAGGGTCATGACAAGAGGTAAAGGAAATGAACTAGGAAAGGATTAAATGGCAGTAATTATCTATTTAATTAGTAAGAGGACAGAAAGCAAATTGGTTTTGCAGGCCTACCAGACCTTAGGGATTTCGAAGTAGTTAACTCGGTTAAGGCAGAGTGTTAATGAGGTCACAGTTCAGTCATGTATCCCAGTTAAATTTCTCTCTTTTACCCAACCAGATCCTTACTCTTCATTCTAAGCAGCTGCCTCACATGTGTAAACCCTGTAAGAGGAGAAGGGAACAAAGACAGTGAAACTGGAAGGAGTAAACTGCCCTTCAAGGTCATATGCCCATCAAAATGCCACATTTGAACTGGAAGGAGACTCATCACAGTAGTGGGAAGGGAAGTGGGAATGAGGCCATGCCCTCCTTGAAGCACCAAAGGAGAAAGGTGTTAGAAAAGAAATTAAATCATTCTGTGTCTGGGAGTTTCAGGGCCCCCAGATAGGCAGAAGAAAGTGGGTAAAAGGAAAAGGACAAAACGTTCTTGATTACTTAAACTTTTTATTGCATTAATTATTTGTGTGTGTGTGTTGTGTGTGTATGCACAGGTGCACATGAGTGTATGTGCACACACATACTCAGGTGTGTGGAAGAGGAACCGATTCTCTCCTTCTACTACGTGAATCCTGGGGATTGAATTCATGTCATTTTGCTTGGCAGTGAGTGCCTTTACCCAGTGAACCCTTTTATTCCTTGGTTAGGCTGTCTAGAACTTTTTTTTTTTAAATTTTATGTGTATGAGTGTATTGCCTGCATGTATGTGAGTGCACCCATGCAATGCCTTGGAGGTCAGAATAGAGCTTCAGATTCCCCTGGAACTGGAGTTAAGGGTAGTTTGTAGCCGCCATGTGGGTGCTGGGAATCAAACCAGTCCTCTGCAAGAGCAGTCAGTGCTCTTAACCACTGTGCCATCTCTCCAGCTCTAGAATTTTTTTTTTTCAGTCTTTTTGAGACAGGGTCTCCCTGTAGCCTCAGCTGACCTGGAACTTGCTATGTAGACCAGGCTGGCCTTTAACTCACAGAGATCCACCTGCCTCTGCCTCCCAAGTGCTGGGATTAAAGGCATGCACAACCAAGCCTGGCGTAGAACACTTTTTAATTTTTTAAAATTAATTAATTAATTAATTAATTAATTTTTGTCTTTTTTGAGACAGGGTTTCCTTGTAGCCCCAGCTGTCCTGGAACTATGTAGACCAGGCAGGCCTCAAACTCACAAAGATCTGCCTGCCTCTGCCTCCCAAGTATGAGGATTAAAGGCGTGCACCACCACGCCCAGCATAGAACACTTTTTAAAAAAAAATGAATTTGGAAAGACTGGGGTGCGTGGCATGCATAGCTCAGTGGTAGGGCACATAGTACTTGGTTCTCAAACACACACAGAGGGGATGTGATTACCTAGATTCTAGTCTTACTACTTAATTGTGTGAGATTTCTGCATGTATAAGGATAAAAGAACCCTCCAAAAAAAGTTAAATGTAAGTCAGAGTTCAAGAGATAGTTCCCTTTGAGATAGGTTCAAACGCAATCAACCCATACCTAGTGGAAGTTCCAAAATGAATGTCAATCTTAAGAATTAGGGAGCATGGGATTTATACACCTGCTTCCAGGCCTGTTTTGGGGCAAGCTGTCTATCTTCTACACCATTTAGACTCACTTTGCAACACAGTCTTAATGTCCTGGTTTCAGCCATCACACACCACACTCTCATGCTACAATGAATGTGGAGTGCTTGACCTCAGTAGAAAGCAAGCAGAGACGCCTGCTCTGTGGTAGTATCAATGTTTTTTTGGGTTGATTGGGTTTTGTTTTGGTGTTTTTTTTTTTTGGTCTTTTTGAGACACGGTCTCCCTGTAGCCCCAGCTGTCCTGGAACTTACTTTGTAGGCCAGGCAGGCCTTGAACTCACAGAGATCTGCCTGCCTCTACCTCCTTAGTGCTGGGATTAAGGTAGACCACAAAAGTGCCCATCAGTAGCAGTGTCTTTAAATTCAGTTCCACCATGGGAGAATTTAACTTGCTCTGGCACCCACTTAGATGTAGTCTCTTCCTAACTTGTTTCTCCTCTTTCTCTTCTTCCTTTGTTCTCACTTTTATCAAGAGCAACTGTTTTATCCTTGAATCACGAGATGTTCACTGTTTGGGTTTTTGTCTGAGATTGTTTTATTCTTCATCGAGTGCTGCATATTTTTTTCAGTACCACGATGGGTCTTTCCTCTAAAATGAATTTGGCCAGGTGTGATGGCTCACACCTGTAATCTCAGCACTTGGGAAGCTGAGGCTATTTCCTAGAGTACCAGGCCAGCCCCCGACTCCTTTCCATAAATACCAAGGGAAAATTATGCCCTTAGGGAGGTTGATGCAGGAGGATTTCGAGTTCAAGGCCAATCCAGACTAAGGAGCAGCGATAACTAGTTCCAAAAAAACAGAGTAAGAGAGGAGAAATCATGTAAATCAGACCAGAGCTTGAAATGTTAATATCCTTTTCCAAAGGAGCAGGCGCAGGCACTGCGAAGGCCACAAAGATAAACAGAGCTTCTGTTAAGGCGGACTGTGGTAAAACGGTGAGGCTCTAAAGACATCCTCAGATGACACGCCCACGACGTAGCCTCTGCGCCTACGTATCAGGTCCTGTGACCACAGAGTGGCCAAGTACTTTGTGCCGAAAGAATTCGCTCTCGGAGCCACCTCCGCAGCGCCTCAGACGCTCATCCAACGTCCTTTTTCGCCAGCGGTGTAAAGAAACTACATCTCCCGACAGGCAGCGTTGCCCCTTCCTCTCTCTCTCGATCCCTGGCAACGGCGTGACGTGAGGGGACCGGGAGCCTCGGTCACTGCTGCAGTGTTAACCTACCGGGCCGCGCGGTTGGGAGTTGGGCGGGAGCAGCCGGAGCCGCCCCACCGCCGCGCTCCAGGAGCCGTCTTCCAGACTGCCTTTCCGGCCTTGCCTCCTCCGCAGCGAGGAGGGAGCGGAGGGAGCCCGGCCGCTGAACCCTGGGGGCCCCTGTCACGCGCATGGCCTCTGCGGGCGCGCAACGGCTCCCTGCCCGGACGCGCGCGGCCGCCCGGAGCTGCTGCGGCCTCGCGCTGCGTTCGGGTGTGCGCCCGGCCCCGCCCCCGCTGCGGCCGCGACCAATGAGGTGAGAAGAGGCTTGAGCATCCGCGTAGGAGGGAAGGGGGTCGCCCAGCACCCCAAGTACTGCGGTGGAGGCTGGCAGCCCTTAGATCTCGGGGGGCTGGCATTGGTGGTGTCTTGGGTGCTAAACTGGAACTTTGGATAATGCGTTTACAAGTTAGATGCACGGGGTGGGCGCCAACCACTTCTTGGCCTTCGAGGGCACTCTGGCTTTCATAGGTCTGGCGGGCCCTGGGGGCAGTGATGCTTCCAGTGTTTGCTTGCTGCCCCAAAGGCAACTGGCGCTTCGGACGCGCCCTTCTGGTTCCCATCCCCACCCCTGGCCCTGTCCTCAGTTGCCCTCGACCTTTCAAACTCGTGACTGCCTGGCCAGCAAGCCCAGCGAGCTGCAGCAGGTGCTGAGAGTGAAAAGCTTGTCTGAACGGCCTTCCTCCACGATGCAACACTCTTCCCCTTCACCTGGAAATGGTTGAATACAAAAAAAAAAAAAAAAAAAAAAAAAAAAAAAAAAAAAAAAAAAGAAAAGAAAAAAAAGAATGGTGACGCTGCCTCTCCTTCGCTTTTGGTCTTAGGTTTCTGATTTCCTGCAGTGTCCTCTTGCCCCGGGCTGCCCAAGGCTTGGCTGCCGAGGCTGGCCTACCACCCAGTCGTTCCTTCATGGGTTTTGCAGCCCCCTTCACCAACAAGCGAAAGGCTTACTCGGAGCGTAGGATCATGGGGTGAGCATGCACCTCTTCCTCTCCAAACAAATAACCATGTACTAATAATGGGCAAGATTCATCCCAGGCCATCCACCTCTGCTGCCAGCCTTCTAACCTCTATCGCTTTCCTTGGTTGCTGTGCATGTGCACTGAGTAAAATGATCCTAGAATTAGGCTATACCCAGACATGTATCAAGACTTCAGGGTTGTTGGGTGTGGTGGCACACACCTGTAATTCCATCTCTTGGGAGGCCAGAGGCACCATTGCAAGTTTGAAGCCTTCCTTACTACATAACCAAACCATTATTTATTTCGTGTTATACATAGTGGGGGGGGTCTGTGTGTGTGTATTTGAGATGGTTTCCTGTAGCCTAGATTGGCCTTGAACTTGGTATATAGTAGAGGTAACCTTGAGCTTCTGACTATCCTGCCTCCACCTCCCTAGTGCTGGGGATTGAACCCAGGGCCTCATGCACATTAAGCAACCACTCTTATCAACTCAGCTACATACCCAGCTTTGTTTTTTTTGTTTTTATTTCTTGAGACAGAGTCTCACTATGTAGCCCTGACTGGTCTGGAACGCTGTATGTAGACTAGATTGTTCCTTTATCTGCCACAACACCCATGTATGTCCATACAGCTTTATGTCACATGGACATTTAAAAAAATATTTAAAAAATATTTTTTAATTTTATGTGTATGAATGTATTGCCTGCATGTAGGTAAGTGCACCCGTATTGTGCAATGCCCTTGGAGGACAGAAGAGGCTGTCAGATCCCCTGGAACTGGAGTTATGGACAGTTGTTAGCTGCCATGTGGGTGCTGGGATTGGAACCCAGGTCTTCTGCAAGAACCACCAGTGTTCTTAACCGCTGAGCCATCTCTCCAGCCCCCCCTTATAGACATTCTTGACTGCAGGTGCCATTGTGCATAGTCAAGCATGCTTTCACCAGTGTTCAGGTAAAGCAGTTGTCCCCAACATTCTCTGGCCTCTGTGCATGTATGGGCACATGCTGCTGCCCACAAGTGTACATACACTACAGTATACCCACTAAGAGGGCTGGGGATGTAGCTTAGTGGTAAGAGCACTTGCCTAGTATGTGCAAAGCCCTAGGTAAAAATAATCTTAGTTGGGAAGACCGGTGAGATGGCTCAGCAGGTAAAGGTGCTTGCTGCCAAACCTGACAACTTGAGTTCAATCCCTAGGACCCACATGGTGAAGAAAACTTACTCCAAGTTTCCTGACCTCCACACTTGCACTGTGGAATAGGTGTGTCCATACACATACAGGCAAAAAACAAAAATGTAATAAACTGCCAGATGTGGTATTAATCCCAGCACTCAGGAGGCAAAGGCAGAGGATCTTGGTGAGTTTGAGGTCAGCCTGGCCTGATCTACATAGAAAGTTCCAGGCCAGCCAGGGCTGTACCATGAGACCCTGTCTCAAAAATAATAAAAATAAAACTGTAATAAATTTAAAAAACCATAAAAACTTAGAGGGGCTGGGGAGGCAGTTCATCAGTTAAGGCTACATAATGCTTTTTCAGAGGCCCCAAGTTCCATTCCCAGCACCCAGGCAGGGTAGTTCACAACAGTTTATAATTCTCGCTCCAGAGGATCTTTAGGCACCTGTACTCGTGTGTACATACCCCCCCATACACACCCACACACACAAATTTTTTTTTGGTGGAGTGCTTATAATCCCAGGACCTCAGAAGCTGAGGCAGGAGGATCCCCCCTTAGTTTGAGCCCTATACTACAGACTGCATAGTTAGACACCATCTCAAACTGCTCTTGCAGAGGACCTAATTCAGTTTCCAGCACCCACTTGGTGGCTAATAACCATCCATAACTCTAGTTCCAGGAGATCATGTGCCCTCTTCTGATCTCTGCAGGCAATTACAGGTGCACTTACATGCATGCAAACAAAATACTCAAACACATGAAATAAATTTTAATGGGGGGGTAGTGAAAATGCTCATTGCTAAGGACTGAAGGGCTAAGAGTACTTGCTGCTAAGCCTGATGAACTAAGTTTAATCCCCAGAACCCACATGGTGGAAGGGGAGAGCCAGGCTTGGTGGTGGCATGCCTTTAATTCCAGCACTCTGGAGGCAGAGGCAGGTGATCTCTGGGATCTCTCAGTTCGAGGCCAGCCTGGTCTCCATAGTGAATCCAGGCCAACTGTGGCTATAGGGAGACCCTGTCTCAAAAAGACCAAAAAAACAAATGAGTTGTCCTCTAACCTCCAGTGTACACCATGGCACTTGGGTACACACATCCACACACAACAGACAAATTATAATAAAAAAACTTTAATTTTATGTGTATGAGTGTTATGCCTGCATGTAGGTTAGTGCACCCGTGTCGTACAATGCCCTCGGAGGACAGAAGAGGCTGTCGGATCTCCTGGAACTGGTGTTAGAGTTGTTAGCTGCCATGTGGGTGCTGGGATTCAAACCCAGGTCTTCTGCAAGAACCAGTGTTCTTAACCGCTGAGCCATCTCTCCAGCCCCCCAATTTTTTGTTAAGAGCATTGACTGCTCTTACAGAGGACCAGAGTCTGATTCCCAGCACCTACATGGCCACTAACAACTGTCTGTAACTCTAGTTCTAAGGGAATCCGACACCTTCTGACCTCTGTGGGCATTGCACAACATGGTTGCACTTACACACATGCAGGCAATATATTCATACACATAAATTAAAAAAAAAAAGATAACAGGAAGGTTGTATAGGTACCTCAGGGGCTAGGAGTACTTCCTGTTCTTCCAGAGGACCTGGGTTCAATTCCCAGCACTCTGTGGTCCTCTTCCAGCCTTCACACTACACATGCCAGTAAACATACCACTCAACAACACACTTGTACAAATAACTAAAAATTAAATAAATAAAAAAAAAACCTGGCCCACGCCTTCCTTTTATACCAGCACTGGGGAGGCAGTCAGAATCTCAGAATCGCTGTGAGATTGAGGCCAGCCTGGTCCACATAGCGAGTTCCAGGCCAGCTGGGGCTACAGGGAGACTGCCCCCCCCAAAAAAACCCCAAAACATACACACACCACCACCAAAAAGACAACAGGATATGATTTCTCTGATAACCTTAAAAAAAATGTGTTCAGAGTACAATAGAATAACTTATTGAGCACTTGTTACATGTTGGCAGCTAGGTTTAAGTAATCCCGAATGCTGGGATTACGGGGGGGGGCGGGTACCACCACACCCAATTTATGTGGTGCTGGGGATTGATCCCAAGGCTTCCTGAATATTAGGCAAGTACCGTACCAATTAAGCTACAATCCAATCCTATAGAGATTTTACCTAAACTCTCATTTAATCCTCACAATAAGCTTATAGACCAAGTTATTAGCTCCAATTTATAGACAGGAAAATGGAGGCATAGGTAGCTTACCTAGGGCCACACTACTAGAAAATTGTAGTGCTTCCAGTATTCAGGAGAATCACGAGCTGAAGCCAAGTTGGGCTATATAGCGAGTTCAAGGTCAACTTGGGCTACATAGCAAGACTTTTTTTAAAAAAAAAATTTGTTATTTGTCTTTTTTAGACAGGGTCTTGCTGTAGCCCCAGCTGGCCTGGAACTCCCTTTGTAGACCAGGCTAGCCTCGAACTCACAGAGATCCGCCTGCCTCTGCCTCTACCTCCCGGTGCTGGGATTAAAGGCGTGCACCACCACACCGAGCTGTTTATGTGTATGAGTGTATTGCCTGCATGTATGTGAGTACACCTGTGTCATGCAATGCCTCAGAGGTCAGAAGAGGGCTTCGGATTCCCCTGGAACTGGAGTTAAGGATGGTTTGATGGTTCGTAGTCATGTGGGTGCTGGGAATCAAATCCTGGTCCTCTGCAAGAGCAGTCAATGCTCTTAACCGCTGAGCCATCTCTCCAGCCCCACAAGACTTTTTTTTTTGGTCTTTTTGAGGCAGGGGAACTGTCTTAAAATGAAAATTGTGTCTATGAGATGGTCAGTGGGTAAAAGGCACTTGACACCAAGCCCAATGACGTAGTTCAACTCCAAAAACCCATGTGGTGGAAGGAAAGAACTGACTCCTGCAAGTTGTTCTTTGATTCCACATATATACACAAAATAAATCAATTTTTAAAAAGTAGATTTGGAGCCCAGCATGGTGGTAGAGGGAGGTGGATCTCTGTGAGTCAAGGCCAGCCTGGTCTACATAGCGAGTTCCAGGACAGCTGGGTCTACAGGGAGACCCTGTCTCAAAAAATCCAAAAAAAAAAAAAAAGTAGATTTGGGGGGCTGGAGAGATGACTCAGCAGTTAAGAGCACTGGCTGCTCTTGCAGAAGATCTGGGTTTGTATCCCAGCACCCACATGGTGGCTAACAACCATCTGTAACTCCAGTTTCAGGGGATCCATCACCCTCTTCTGTCCTCCATAGGCACTGCACAACAGGGGTGCACTTACACACATGCAGGCAATACACCCATACACATAAAAATAATAAATTTTTTTTAAAGATTTGGGATCTGGTTACCAATAAAACTGACAACCACCCATCTGTAAACTATTGGGGTCCAAATAATGAATATAAATAAAAGCATTCTAGGCTGAGAATATGTCTCAGTTTGTAGTATGAGTGCTTGCCTAGCATGCACAAAGCCCTGGGCTTGATCCCTACAACATACAAACTGGGTGTAGTACACATGTAATCCTAGCTCAGGTGGTGGAGGCAGGAGGATCAGAAATGCAAGATCATCCTGAGCTACAGACAGTTTGAGGCCAGTTTAGGCTATATGAGATGCCCCCCACCCCAACTCCCAGCAAAAAAGCAAAATACAAAGTAACATTAATATCATGGGGGCTTGCATGTTTCCTTTTGGTCATTCATTTAGGTTTGTTTAGGACGCCTAGGTTCCTGAATGTATATGGTTAGTGGGCAGAGGTATTATGAGAGCTAACGGTGAGGAGAAACCTGACCTAGCTAGCAGTTCCTTGGCCTCTGTGATTCCTTTTGCCTAGGTATTCAATGCAGGAGATGTATGAGGTGGTATCCAATGTCCAGGAGTATCGAGAGTTTGTGCCGTGGTGTAAGAAGTCACTGGTGGTATCCAGCCGTAAAGGTCACCTGAAAGCCCAGTTGGAGGTTGGCTTTCCACCTGTCCTGGAACGTTATACCTCTGCAGTCTCCATGGTCAAACCACACATGGTAAAGGTGAGGCCTCTCTGGGAGAGATTCATCAGTTTTTTGTTCCTTAGCATTTTTACATCTAAGGGTTATTTTGACCTTTCTGTAATTTATTTCTACATGTTAAATATTTACCTAATATTAGAGAAGAAAATAGCTTTTCTTTTGGGTGGTGCTGGGCCAACCCAGAGCCCCACACATGGTAGGCAAGTGGCTCTACCACTGAGCTATACCTCCTAGCTCCTTCAACGCCAGACCTCATTCTTAGTAATGTGATTTAACTAGCCAATTGTACTGTTCCAGGCTGTTTGTACTGATGGCAAGCTCTTCAACCACTTAGAGACTATTTGGCGATTCAGCCCTGGTATTCCTGCCTACCCTCGAACTTGCACTGTGGACTTTTCGGTGAGTCAGGTTTTGTGGCACAGGGTGTGTAAGGCTGGGTATGAGGGAAGCACTAAGCACTAAAGACATCACATCAGCAAGTTTCCATAGGTCTGAGTTTGTATGAAACTTGGGACTCTACTCAGTCCTGAGTTAGGGCTCTTAAGAGGGCGTGAAAAACTGGAGAGGGATGAGAAGAAAAGACACTGCAGATCAGATTTGGCTAGAACTATCCAACATGGTCTTGAAGTTTCTGACTGTCTCTTATGAATTCCCAGATTTCCTTTGAATTTCGTTCTCTGCTGCACTCCCAGCTGGCGACCATGTTTTTTGATGAGGTTGTCAAACAGAATGTTGCTGCCTTTGAGCGCCGGGCAGCCACCAAGTTTGGTCCAGAAACAGCCATCCCCCGTGAACTGATGTTCCATGAGGTGCACCAGACTTGAGACAATGGATTGTTCCCTAGCCTCTCTACCCCCGCTCCCACCCAATTCATATTTATTTGGTTTGGTTCTTGCTCTGAGAAAAGTCTACGTTCCACCTCTCAATTTTCCCCAAATTGGACTGTGTGCTGGCTGGAAATGTGGGGAAAGATAGTAAATATGGAAGTGAGATGCCTAGGAAAGGGTCAGGCTCCTTCTGAAAGCCCCATATGCCCACAGCCTTTTCATACTAATTAAGAACCAGGGGCTGGGCATGGGGCACAGAACTTTAATCCCAGGACTTGGGAGGCAGAGGCAGGCAGATATCTGTGAGTTCAAGGTTAGCCTGGTCAACATAGAAAGTTCCAGGCCAGCTAGGGGAAGTCAAAAAAGAGAACCAGGTCTGAGGTTGTCTCTGGGCTGGTTCAGGAAACCTTAATGCCGGATCAAGGGAAAACAGTAACTTCATGAAGGCTTTAGTAAATTGAACTTTTCCTCACACAGAAGTACTAGCTGGCAAGTAACTTTTGTCCTGCCTGAGATTCCTCAGGAGAAAAAGGTAACCTGCCTCCCAGTGTAAGAATATGTCTGCTGCCTACTGAGTGGAAAGTGAGGAGCTGCTTTGCCTCAGTGCCAGGGTGAAGGAGAAAAAGCACTGGACAGAGTTGTCTGTACTGGTGGCTTGTACTTCATTTTTCCACATGGCCTGAGTTTTTATAAAATTTCAATAAATTGTGACAGTGTGAATTTGCCTTTTTTTTCTATTGTTTCTTGTGGAGGGGGAATAATGTAGATAATGCAGAGTAGAAGAAAGCCCCAGCTTCCTTTCCTACAGGAGTAAAGGTGTAAGAAGACAGCCTCTTGGACACAGTGTCCCTGCTAACTATAGTAGCACATTCTGTATGCCAGGACCTAGGACCCACCCTCTTGCCTATTTATAAACTTTTTCAGAAGGTCAGTTGCAGCAGGAATCTCAGGACAGAATCATATGGTCTCTGACCTCCCATGTATCTAATGCCCTCAGGACCACTCCTGTTATGTTTTTTTTTTTTGGGGGGGGGGGTGCTCAAGGAAAACTACAAAGAGTGGACATACTCTAAGAGCCCTCTAGTGTCCAGGTTTGGAGCTAAAAGTCCTACTCCATCTGACCTAGTACAATTTTTGTTCCTTTCATCCACTGGGCTGGACTAGCTCCTGTATTAGTCACAGAATCAGTTATGAGATCTCGGCTATAGTCCTTCAAATTAGGAAGGATGGGGGTTAAAGGTAAAGGACTTTTTAACCTTGAGGAAAGACTGAACTTTCCTTTTGCAATCTCATAGGGAGTCTTTCCTCTGAATACCCACTTGCCTTAAGATAAAGAGATACACAGGTACTTATAACTTACTAAGTTCAAGGCCTTACTACTCAGATCCCTTACCGTATAATGAAGATTCTTTTAGGTTTTATATAATAGCAGGCTCAAACATTGTTAATAAAAACATTTATTATTTTTTAAATTTTATACAGAAGAACCTGAAGTCTGCATTATGACCGAACAGTTAAAGGGGTTTACAGTGTGTTCATCTTAACAGTGTGGTTCTGGGGTTTGGGTTCCACACAAGCACAGGCAGGAGTTTTGGGGTGAAGGAGGGGTACAACAGGAGTGTATTTTAATCTTTTCTCAAAGAAAAGGCTGAGTCACCAAAAACCTGTGCAAATTGGGCTAAATAAACACTATACTGTGAACTCTTACACTGATAAATAAAGGAGCATTTCCTTATGGCAAGGGAAGAGAAGGAGAGGCTTTATTTTGCATGCCTTCAACCCTAGGACCATCTGATATTCAAAGGGGACTATGTTCAATCTTGAATCATATCTCTGTTGAAAAAAGAAAATGCTAAAACCTCTGGGACCAGACTATGAAGGGGCTGGTCTTTCCTGAGCCTCTATTCTATGTGTCACAGACTATTAACAGAAGATAACAAGGTCAGAGGGTAGTGGCTTATGTTCCATGGAAGTAAAAGGCCTAGTTCACATTAAGTATTGATAAAAAGCAAACGACTAGGAAGACCACAGATGAGACAAACCTGCTAAAAGAGGGCCCTAGTAGAGACCAAGACGGGGAGATCTGGAGCATCCTCAGCTTGAGGTACAGTAGGTATAGAAAGTCTGGAAGGAGGTACTACTGTAGTAGGAAACAGAACACTTCCAGACCTTAATTTTATTTTATATTTATTTTTTGGTCTTTTTGAGACAGGGTCTCCCTGTAGCCCCAGTTGGCCCGGAGCTCGATACATAGACCAGGCTGGCCTCAAACTCAGAGATCCTCCTTCCTCTGCCTCCCAAGTGCTGGGATTAAAGGCATGAGCCACCACACCCACAGACCTTAATTTTAATGGAATAACTTAAAAAAAGAGAATTGAGTCAAATGCTGGGTGCCAATCACAATAAATACTATGTATTTATGGACACCTGATAACATAAAAAGTTACCAAAGCATGTCCAACCAATAGGTCTCACTAGGAGGCGTTTATGTATGAGAGGCCCCATGGGGTTTGACCCAGCTGATGATCCAACAACTGATTCCTATGGAAACAAGGAGCACAGCCCTGACCTGCCAATCTAGAGTGAAAGCAAAAGCTCCAGAGTGACTGCAACTTTCTTGTAACCTGGTTTGATCTAAAGAAAGAGGAGCCAGACTCACTCTAAGAGATGTTGGGTAGCCATCTCTAACCCATACCACATGCATTAGTCCTAGGCATCCTACAGCTGACTGATGGGCAACTCCAGGCAGGTAGGAAGGAGAAGAGAGCTGGTTAGGGAAGAAGGGGTCACTTTTCATCTTTTAATTTACATTTTAACTTCAAACTTATTTTCAGTGCCTCAAATACAGTTTAATCTTATGTCTTTAAAGGCCCCTGAAACAAAACAAAATTATACTTTATTTTTAAGCTTTCTCCAATTTCTTGTAGTCAGTTTCTCCCCACAATCTCCCATTTTACCCTGACTTAGAGTCCACAAATTTCATCAGACCATTCGTGCTCATGGACTTGGGCCTTTCCAGAGGGAAGCCTAGGGCTCGACTCCAGATGAGCTGTGCTAGCACACCCAGTGCCCGGGACACCCCAAACAGGACTGTGTAGTAATTCATCTCCGTCATGCCGTAGTACTGTAAAGTAGAGAGAGAGAGAGAGAGAGAGAGAGAGAGAGAGAGAGAGAGAGAGAAAAGGCTTTGTTAAGGGCCCAGAGACAATAGCATGTGTGACAGGAACCTTAGAGGCTCCATTTTCCCCTTTTCTCAGACAGCCCAGTCTTAAATAGAAAGGACACTGGGAAAAGTACAATTCAGATTTAGAAAAGAGAGCAACCCAGGCCCCCATCCCTGCCACAAGCAGATTTATCACAGGGTTCTTTGGGTTAAGGAGATGTAAGAGTCCTTGCTTTGGTGGAATCTGATAAATGTAGACCTATAATCCCTAACTACTCAAGAGGCTAAGGTGGGATGATCAGAAGTTCAAGGTCACAGGCTGGGGAGAAATCTCAGTTGGTAGAGTGTTTGACATTCAAGCATGAGGACTTCAGATCAGATCCCCAGTACCTATGTAAAATGCTAGGTGGTATGGGGACTGCCTGAAATCCTAGAGACAGGAAAATCACTGGAGTTCATTGGCCAGCCAGCGAACTGAGTCAGTGAGCTCTACATTCAGTTAAAGATCCTGTCTCCAAAAATAAGGTGGAGGGGCTGGAGAGATGGCTCAATGGTTAAGAGCATTGGTTGTTTTCGAAGAGGACCTGGGTCTGATTCCCAACACCCACATGGCAGCTAACAACCATCTGTAACTATAGCTCCAGGGAAATTCCATGTTGTCTTCTGACCTCCACATGCACTGCACAACATGGGAGCACTTTACATACATGTAGGCAATACACTCATACACATAAAATAAAACATTAAATAAATAAAACATTAAAAACAAAAATAAGCTGGAGAGCAATATAGGAAGCCACCTGGCATCAACCTCTGGCTTACACACACACATGCATTCTTAACCCTCTCCCAAAAAAGAAGGGGAAAAGAAAAAGAAAAAAGTCCGGTCAGGGAAACTTAGCTGAATTTGTCTCAAAACTAGAAAAAACAGCTGGGAATGTTGCTCCATGGAAGAGTGTTTGCCTAGTATATATGAGGTTTGGGGCTCCATCCCCTCACTGACTAGGGATGTTGATTTTGTGCCTGGCAGAGTACAAGACTGAGGTACAAATGAGAGAAAGCAAGGAAGAAAGGACTCACCTGAAGCAGCACCCCACTGTGAGCATCTACATTGGGCCAAGGATTCTTGGCTTTCCCCTGCTCCAAGAGGATATTGGGCACAATCTTGTACAGCTGGGCAACCAGCTTAAACATGGGGTCATTAGGTAGGTGCTTCAGAGCAAACTCTCGCTGACAAGAATATCGTGGATCAGTCTTCCTAAGCACTGCATGACCATATCCTGGAACAACCTGTAAAGGGTAGGAAAACAAAAGTTGGTATTTGTAGGTAGAAATTTTTTTTCCCTTACATTCTTAGGGTAAGCATACAGGCCTGTTGCTCCAACTACTAGGGAGCATGAGGCAGAATTGGGAGTTCAAGGTCAGCAAGGGTAATTTAGTAGAACCCTGTCTCAAAAATAATAAAGAAAGAAAGAAAATAAGAGCCAGAGAGTTAGCTCAACAGTTAAGAGCACTGACTACTCTTATAGAGGCCTCTGGTTTGGTTACCAGCATTCATGTGGTGCAGCTTATAACTACCTATGACTTCAGCTCCAGGAGATCAGATGCCTCTTCTGGTCTCTCTCTGCATAATGGGCTAGAGAGATGGCTCAGCGGTTAAGAGCACTGACTGCTCTTGCAGAGGACCCGGGTTTGAGTCCCAGCACCCACATGGCGGCTATGAAGCATCCTTAACTCCAGTTCCAGGGGAATCCGACACCCTCTTCTGACCTCTGGGGCACTGCATGACATGGGTGCACTCACATACATGCAGGCAACACATTCATATTCATACCCAATAAAAAATAAAAAATAAAATAAAAAATAAAAGGGGGGGGCTGGGGATATGGGTTACTCCTGAGCACTTGTATCCTGGGTTCAATCCCACTATCATAAAAAGGAAAACCAAATTCACAAGGTAAACAAATAGGGAAAAAAAAATCTTGCTTAATGTAGGAACTGATCTTTTTTTTTTTTGAGACAAAGTCTTTCTGGCCTGGAACTTTCTTCCAAATTCTAGTGTTTGGGTCTTGATTTTTTTCTTAGTTGCTAAGCATCTCTGCTTACCCGTCCTGAGTTAAGTGTATTCCAGATGTAGTCTCGTAACTTCTCATCTGATACATCTTTGCCAACTTCTTTCTGTAGCTGTGTTAGCCAGACAAGTACTTCCTACATGTAAGAGTGGGGTGGGTAGGGGGGGAATGTCAATATGTATGCCAAGGAAAGAATGTCAAGATAAGGAATAGAACATGTAAGTAAAGTCCAAAATGGGGAGCAGGAAAAAACTAGTCTTACCTGATTTGCTAGACCATGTAGAGGCCCTGCCAGTCCATTCATGGCTGCTGCAAAGGATAGGTAAGGGTCTGAAAGGGCACTGCCCACCAAGTGGCTGGTATGGGCACTTACATTACCACCCTCATGGTCACTGTGGATAAATAAGGCAGAGACAAAGGGAGGGAGAAATCGCTGATTAATGAATCAGATTTTGCTTTTGTCACATCTTGGCCTAGTTATGGGCCACATCTGCCTATAGCCAGTCAGTTGAGACCTAAGCTCTTATAAAAAAGAATATCCTAAGCTCAACATCAGCTTTTGTTCTCTAATACACAGAGCTGAAAAAGTTAATGGTTGATAATGTCTATAAGCCCAGCTCTCCCACTCCCATACCAGCTACCCCCCTCTGACCCCCACTTTCAGTGTTATATCACTAGGCTACAAAGTCTCAGCCACTTATCTCTCTGCTTTAATAAAGCTGACCAGAAGAGGGAGCCCCTACAAAGTTGAAGGACCCAATAATGTGAGTGGCTAGTTCCTTTTCCTAATTAGATGCACGACCCAGTTTTTAGTATGGTTATAGCAATTTCCCTAGGCCTTCCAGCTTTCCTTATTAGGCCCCTTTATTGCCTAGCATCAATCCTTACATGTTTTCATCTCTTTGCTACAAACTACCTGTTCTCAAATGGAACATTAAGGAGCTTTTAAAAAGTTGCCCACCAATCCAGACCATCAGTGGCTACAGCTGCTGAATCTAGCTCACCTGTGGATGGTGAGGTACAAACGCATGAGCTCAGTGAATTGAGCATCAGTATAGCCTAACATGTTGGTGAAATTGTGGGACCAGTCCAGCTTAGAGTCAATGGCCCCAATACTGCTGCCCTCCCGATAAAGATTCCGGTAGATCTTTGCTGCAACACAAGGTAGCTTCGCAATCAGGTCCATACAGTCTTCATAAATCAACTGATGAAAGAAAAGGAAGATGGGGGAAAAAATGGAATTACCTACAAAGAATTAGGATGGGGTACTTTGTCTTCCAGTCTGGGCTATTTGGGGTGATAGGCATATGCCAGGTAGTTACATATTAAGTATGTTCCAAAGTATGGAATAACAATAATCACTCACCTACTGAATAAGTTACTATGACCCAGGTTTATAATATCCAGTGTGGATACATGCCTTCCTACTAAATATGTAATGACCACCATTCACAGATGAGGAACTGAGTTTCACAGAATTCAGTTATGTATTAAAGTCAAATATGAACCCTGATGTGTCTAATCATGATCTTCTCAAGTATACTATAACTTTGCATTAAACAAATGTGCTTAGACACCATCTTTTAAATTTTTACAACTTTTATTTCTTATTGTATGTGTATGTACATGGTATATGTGTGTGTGTGTTGTGTGTGTGTGCTGGGGGTGTGTGGGGCACATACCACAGTACACATCTGAAAGTCAGAGGACAACTTTGTAAAGTCTGTTCTCTTCCCATCTTTCTAGGGTTCTAGGGTTGAATTTAAGTTGCCAAGCTTGTGCGACAAGTATCTTTAACTACTGAGCCATCTCACTAGCCCATTTAAAAAAAATTATTTTATTTTACTTATGGTTTAAAATGAATTCTACATTTTTAGGTTCTAGAGAAAATTCACTATATGCCAAGGATCAAACAGTGCTGGACAATTACTGAATAGCAAAAGCCTCTACTTTTTAAGGTATTTATTACGTAAGAGGCATTGTGTTACATGTATCCATCACCATAGACTTTAAATGTATGCAGTTCCAGAGGAGGCCTGAAGAGGGTGTGGGATTTCCTGGAACTGGAGTTAAAGATGGATGGGTGTTAGCTGCACTGTGGGTGCTAGCAATCAAACCTAGGTCCTGTGGGAGAGCAGCCAGTGCTCTTAACCATTGAGCTGTCTCTCACGCTCCCCTGGATTTTTGTGTGGTAAGTATATTTAAAATCTACTCTTAGCAATTTTCTGTTAGCTATAGTTGCCATGTGTACAACATATTCTTTCTGGTGGCACTTGCTTTATCTCCTTATATTCACTTTCCTCCCTCATCTCCTAATTTCTTCTTTTTTTCCTATAGCAATCCCTATTGATCTGAGGGCTTCAAACAAGGTAGGCAAGTTTACCACTGTTACCTTTAGGCTCACTCACTCTTTGTGAAACCTTGAAAAAGGATGTTGAAACATTCCACCAGTATGGGAATGTCGTTCATTCATTGGCAGAAAACTTACTCAGTATGCATGAGGCATTGGTTTGATTCTGGACACTTCCCTAAAAACATCCTCCAAAACAAAAAATATGCCACTATCACAACTGTCTTGAATAAAGGAGATGTAACCAACCATAGTCCTCATGTATCAACAGCTGTATTGTTAGTAAAATTCTGGACAAGATTCTTACATTTAGCTACCATTCATCATTCACAGAATTCAGAAAAAGCAGAGTCATTAATGGTGAACAGATCCTAGAGTCAAGCAAACTGAAGTTTTTATCTGATCTTTACCATTTACTGTGTGACTCGGGCAAGCTTCTTCCATAATCTTTATTTTTTCTTTTTCATAAAATGTAAAATTAAATTGGGCTAGAGAGATGGCTCAGTGGTTAAGAGCACTGACTGCTCTTGTGGAGGACCCAAGTTTGATTCCCAGCACCCACATGGCAGCTACGAACTGTCCTTAACTCCAGTTCCAGGGGAAGCCCTCCTCTGATCTCTGTGGCATTGCACAACACAGATGCACTCACATACATGCAGGCAATACGCGCATAAAATAATTTTTAAAAATGTGAAATTAAATTTAAAATATGAGGGGGCTGTAGCTCAGTTAGTAGACTGATAGCCTAGCATACAGGTTGCACCCCCAGCACCAACAGACCAGGGTGATAATCTGTAATCTGAGCACTCCATAGATGGAAGCAAGAGGATCAGGAATTCAAGGTCATCTTTCACCTTAGCCAGTTCCTGGCCAACCTGGGCTACATGACACACTCTGTACTAAAACAGCAACAACAAAGAAATGTAACACCTCACAGAATTATTCTAGGTATTAAATCAGATAATGCATAGATGCATAGAGTATTTGTTTTTTTTTTTTGTCTTTTAGGGACAGGGGCTCCTTGTAGACCCAGCTGGCCTGGAACTTGCTATGTAGACCAGGCTGGCCCCAAACTCAGAGATCCCTTGGCCTCTCCCTCCCAAGTGCTGGGATTAAAGGCATGTGCTACCATGCCTGCTGTGTTTTGTTCTTTTTAAAAAATATTATTTAACATTTTTATTTTATGTGTTTGAATGTATTACCTCCATGTGGGTGAGGGCACCTGTCATGCAATGTCGAGGTCAGAAGAGGGCATCAGAGTCCCCTGAAACTGGAGTTAAGGATAGTTCACAGCCACCGTGTGGGTGCTGGGAATGGAACCCAGGTCTTCTGCAAGAGCAGTCAGTGCTCTTAACCGCTGAGCCATTTCTCCAGCCCCAGTGTTTCTTTTTTTTAGTCTTTTTGAGACAGGGTCTCCCTGTAGCCGCAGCTGTCGTGGAACTCACTATGTAGACCAGGCTGGCCTTGAACTCACAGAGATCTGCTTGCCTCTGCCTCCTGTGTATTTTGTTCTTTTTGAAACAGGATCTCACTATGTAGACCAGGCTGGCCTTGAACTCACAGAGATCCGCTTGCCTCTGCCTCCTGTGTATTTTGTTCTTTTTGAAACAGGATCTCACTATGTAGACCAGGCTGGCCTTGAACTCACAGAGATCCGTCTGCCTCTGTCTCCTGTGTATTTTGTTCTTTTTGAAACAGGGTCTCCCTGTACCCCCAGGCTGGCCTGGAACTCAAAGATCCACCAGCTTCTCCCTCCCAAGTGCTGGGACTTGCACTACTACGCCTGGCTTTGTTTTGTTCTTTTTAAGACAGAGTCTTGCTATGTGGCCCAGGCTGCTGGCCTTAATTCTAAAGTCTTAGCCTCCTGAGTGCTGAGATTACAAGTATACACTACCTTATCTTCATAAATGCTTTTTAAGCAGTTGT
>NW_008351698.1:405412-406943 GCF_000622305.1 Nannospalax galili
ATATATATATATACATACGCACACATATATTTTTTTCATCATTCTTATACCAACTTCCCCAAGGCCAACCAGATTAATATTAAAACCTTATGAAAGCCAGGTGTGGTGGCACACACCTTTAATCAGTTGGATTAAAATTGCAATTGGGAGGCAAAGGCAGGCAGACCTTGGTCAATTTGAGGCCAGCCTGGTCTATATAGTGAGTTCTAGGCCAGCTGGGGCTACAGGGAGACCCTGTCTCAAAAAGACCAAAAAATAAAAATAAATAAAACCTTACAAAATTATTTTTCTCTCTCACTCTTCCTGTCTCAGCATCCCACCTAACTGGGACTACAGACATGTGCCACCATGCCCAGCTAAACAAAATTCTCTCTAGCTGACAGATGTGGTGGCTTCCAGCATGTAGGAGATTAAGGCAGGAAGATTGCCACAAGTTTGAGGCAAGCCTGAGCTAGAACAGAGAACCTGCTTTTTTGTTTTTGTCTTTTGAGATAGTTTCCATGTAGCCCCAGCAGGCCTAGAACTTGCTTTGTAGGCCTGGCTGGCCTTGATCTCATAGAGATCTATCTACTGCCTGATTTTGCCTCCTAAGTGCTGGGATTAAAGGTGTTTGCCACCATACCGTACCCTGTTTTCTTTTTTGAGACAGGGTCTCCTGTACCTCAAGCTATCCTCAAATCCTTATGTATCTGAGGAGGATCTTGAATTCCTATCCTCCTGCCTCCACCTCCTGAGTGCTGGGATGAAAGACTTGTGCTACCAGTCACCTCAGTGAAACCTTATTTAAAAAAACAAACGGTGCTGGAGAGATGGCTCAGTGGTTAAGAGCACTGACTGCTCTTGCGGAGGACCTGGGTTCGACTCCTAGCACATGGTGCTAACAACTAACTGTCCATAACTCCAGTTCCAGGGGATCAGATGGATGCTTCCTTCTGTCCTCCTCAGGCACTGCACAGGGTGCACTGACACACATGTATATAATACACTCATACACATAGAACAAAAATATTAAAAAAAAAAAAAAACACAAAAGAAGCTGGGTGTGGCAGCACACCCTTTTAATCTCAGCACTCAGAAGGCGGGGGCAGGTGGATCTCTGTGAGTTCAGGGTCAACCTGTTCTACATAGAGTTCCAGGCCAGCTGGGGCTACAAGGAGACCCTGTCTAAAAAACAAAACAACAAGAGAGTAGGAGAGATAGTAGGAAAGATGGCTCAGCAGTTAAAAACATTGGCTGCTCTTCTGCTCTCTTGCATAGGACTTAGGTTCAGTTTCTAGCACCTACATGGCAGCTAACAACTCTGAAACTCCAGTTTTAGGATATCCGATGACCTCCTCTGGCCTCCATGGGCATTGCATGCATGGATGCACTTACATACATGCAGGCAAAACATTCACATACATAAAAATAAGTGAATAGCCAGGCGCCAGCAGTAGGGAGGCAGAGGCAGGCAGATCTCTGTGAGTTCAAGGTCTACATAGTGAGTTCCAGGATAGCTGGGGCTACAGGAAGACCCTGTCTCAAAAAGACC
>NW_008351698.1:407235-434741 GCF_000622305.1 Nannospalax galili
TAACAACTGTCCATAACTCCAGTTCCAGGGGATCCAACAGCCTCTTCTGTCCTCCTCGGGCCCTGCATGACATGGGGGCACTTACATGCAGGCATAACAGTCATACACATAAAAAACAAACAAAAAAACAAATGAATAACAATGAATAAAACCCAAAAGAAAACAGAAAAGGGCTGGAGAAACAGCTAGTGGTTAAGAGGTTTTGCTGTTCTTCCAGATGGTCTGAGTTGGGCTCCCAACACCCATTATCAGATGGCTTACAACCTCCTGTAATTACAGCTCCAGGGTCTCTGACATTCTCTTTTGGCTTCCTTGGACCCATACAACACATGCACATAAATAAAATCTTTTAAAACAAAACAAAAAGGAGGGCTAGATAGATGGCTCAGTAGATTAAGGTGCTTGTTGTAAGGTTTCTCAAAAGTTCTTATTTGGAACTGGTGAAATGGCTCAGTGGGTAAAGGTGCCTGTCACCAAGTTTGACAACCTGAGTTTGATCCCTGGGACCCACAGGGTGGAAGGAGAAAAATGACTCCTGCAAGCTGTCCTCTGGTCTCCATATGCATGCCAGGCCAAGGTGCACACACACAAAATAAACAAATCAATACATGTAAAACAAACAAAAAGGTTGAGGAAAAAATGCTCTATTTTCTTTATAATTTTAACAAAAAACAAGTGTACCATCCTACAAAGACATTTTTTGAGGGCTGAGGGTTAAACTCAGGGCCATATCATGCTAAGCATATGCACTATATAGTTCCCATTTCTGAAAATTTGTTAAGCTTCTGGTACAACTTGGAGAAGCACTTTTTCTAAAGAGTCTACATTCCCCTTTCTCCCTCCACATTCATGGCCTCTGAATTCCCATCACACTCCATGTCATCCAACACAAGTTTCCTACCTCCCAGTACTTAGTTCGGTTGATTCCCTCTGCATAGGCCCGGGCAAAGTTACTTTCACTGTTGAGGGCTGTAACAGCTGCACTGAGCTGAGACATGGGGTGTAGATTGGTAGGAAAGTTGTCCAGCATGGTAACCACATGAGAAGGGAGAGCTGCCCTTTTTGCCCATTCTTGTGAGAGCCAAGACACCTATGGAAAAGGAGATACTGCTCAGGACACCAGTAAGAAAAAAAAAGAACAATAATACCTGGGTAAAGATACTTCAAGATCAATGTCCACAATTAACTTCCACTGGAATATACTCATGTAGATTATTTATTGTCTATGTTGTTTTTTTTCTTCAACAACAGAATCTGAAAACCCTAAAATATTTATTTACTGACCTTTGAATAAATGGTTAGCTTTTGGGAGATTAACAACCAACCAATAAAAAGTAGAGTCAAAAGACTATAATTTTGTTGGTCTGTTAGGTTTTTATACTCTCTCTCTCACTGGTTTATTTTGGGAAACACAGAGTAGATTTGATAGGCTTTTTTTAAAATATTTTATTTATTATTTTTATGTGTGTATGTGAGTGCACCCATGTCATGCAATGCCGCATGCCGCAGAAGTCAGAAGGCGGCTTTGGATTCCCCTTAAAAAACAAAAAACAAAAAACAAAAAAAACCAAACAATAATAGATTGGGCATGAAGTCAGGGGGGCTAGTGAGGTGGGATGGAAAGAGGAGTGGGGGTATGATTATGATCAAAATACATTGTATGAAATTCTTAGATCAATAAAAATATTTTTGAACAAACGAAAAAGACACTTCAAGAGTGTTCAATACAATCTACTTATTTAGCAGAACTCTGCTGATTTCTTCCCCTCGCTGCAAGGTCCTATAAAGTACTACCTACAGGCAGATAGGCAGATAAAGATTAAGTATCTAAGATTAGACAAGGGCAAAGAAGGGAAATAGGAAGGGCCAATCTCATTGGCTGTACCTGCTCCTCAGTGGGGATCTGTCCAGTTACCAGCAGCCAAAATAAACCCTCAGGCAGGGGTTCTTCCCCACCTTTTGCCTTGGGCAGCATTTTCTGGCATTCAGGGATACTATAGCCCCGGAATCGGATGCCCTTTGAGAGAGAAGAAAGAAAATTAATAACCTGTAAGTCTCATATCAGACACTTTCACAAGGTAGAACGAGAACTTTCAGGGCTGGTGAGATGGTTCAGTTGGTAAGACACTTGCCATTAAGCCTGGTGACCTAAGTTTGATCCCCATGACCCACAGCAGAGGGAGAGAACTGATTCCTGCCTGCAATGTGATAGCCCTGTGGAAGCACGTACATACACACACAAGTTTTTTTTCTGAAAGACTTACTTATTTTATCATTATTTTTTTACTTATTTTTATTTTATGTGTATGAGTGTTATGCCTATATATATGTAAGTGCACCCGTGTCTTACAGTGCGTTCAGAGGACAGAAGAGGGTGTCTGATCCCCTGGAACTGGAGTTTCAGATGGTTGTTAGCTGCCATGTGGATGCTGGGAATTGAACCCAGGTCTTCTGTGGTCTTAACCACTGAGCCCTCTATCCAACCCCATAAATGTAATTTTTAAAAAGTTAGAAAAGCCAGGCATGGTGGCGCACACCTTTAATCCCAGCATTCAGGAGGCAGAGGCAGGAGGATCTCTGTGAGTTCAAGGCCAGCCTGGTCTATATAGTGAGTTCCAGGACAGCTGGGGCTACAGGGAGATCCTGTCTCAAAAAAAACAAAAAAAAAAGTTAGAGAAAAAACAAAACAAAACAAAAAAATCACACAGAACTTTCAAAGATCAACTCTTCACATATTTACTTCTGCTTTTGTACAAAAAAGGCAAACTTGTTCTTCAGTTATTCTGTCTCTATATACCCACTGTCTACTGTGCTGGGTGGTTTTCAAATTGGTTTGCATGGTCAGTAAACTCAATGACAATTAGTGATGGACACAATCGTGTCTTACCTCATCAGGATCAAGAACTGATGTTTCATACACAAGTCCTTTCATGCCTCTCATGCCACCATACATCTAAAAGAAAGAAAGATATAACCAGACATCAGAATGGTTCAGACTAGAGCTTGTTAGAGGTTCATGGAACCCAGGAGAGGAAATCTATTCTCTCACTCTCAACATCACACTTAGGAGATTTCTGGGGAGTGCAATTACTAAAGAACTAAACACAGAAAGTTAGCAAAAAGGCTGCTAATGTTACAACAAAAATTCTAAGTTGACCCAGGCATGGTGGCACACGCCTTTAATCCCAGCGCTTGGGAGGCAGGCGGATCTCTGTGAGATTGGGGCCAGTCTGGTCTACATAGTGAGTTCCAGACTGGTCAGCTGGAGCTACAGGGAGACCCTGTCTCAAAAGGCCAAAAAAGGGGGAAAAAAATTAAGTTGAGAAATTATTTTCTTTAATGTTTCTTCCTCTGCTTGCTTCCTTAGTTGTATTTACCTTTTCTCCTGCCCATTCTTAACCTCCCTTCTCCATACTCCCAACTAAAGGGAATGAGAGCTATTATGGGGAAGGAGACCAATGGCTAAAAAACTTAGTTGAAATGCTGAAAATTTTAAGGCTGTTCTATAGGATTTACTAGGGCTATAGTTTTGCCTGATGACTGGTAGAACATCAATTCAAAACACAGTTCTGGCCATAAAGCTGAAAGGTTGGGAACAGAACTAGAAATTACATTCATCTTTGTCATAGGTAGATAAGGTTAGGTTTAACTGTTAAATTTATAGAAAAGAACAAGTACTCTCTAATGAATACTGAAAGTCCCAACATTTCATTGTATGGGACAGAATGCTTTTTGTACAAACATTATTACAAGGCTACTTTTCTCAGCTAAGATATCATAACACTTACCATGTCCACGGTGATTTGACCCACCACTGTCTTGCCATGTTTCTGCCTGAAGGCCTTAATTTTGGCCTGCTCCTTAGGTATCATATTGGCCAATATATCTTTCAAATTCTAGAAAGAGAAGAGCCAAGTGATAGACAGTTTGTTTCCACCTATGAAGACTGCATTTGGTTTTCTCTATTTGCCAGGCAGTGGGAGAAGGGAATGGAGGCTTTTGTTCAGTAAGTAGACTTTGATTTTGTAGAGATGAAAATGCACTAGATATGGATGGAGACAATAGTTGCAAAACAATATGAAGGTATACTAGCACTAAACCATAAACTTAAGTGATTAAAATGAAGTCAGGCATGGTGGTGCACACCTGTAATCCCAGTTCTCAAGAGGCTGAGTCAGAAAGATAGGCAGTGTGAGGCCAGCCTGGGGTATATAAGACCTTGTTTCAAGAATCAAACAAAATAAAATAAAAACATTTTTCAGGGACTGGAGGGATGGCTCAGCATTTAAAAGCACTGACTACTCTTGCAGAGGACCTAGGTTTGGTTCCCAGCACCTACATGGTGGCTCACAACCATCTGTAATTCCAGTTCCAGGGGCTCCAATACTATTTTCTGGCCTACACAAGTACTGCAGGCATGTGGTGGTCATCCATACATGCAGGCAAGACATTCACACACAAAAATAAAAAAAAAAATTTAATTAAAATAATTTGTGTGTGTGTGTGTGTGTCTCTTTTTGAGACAAGGTCTCCCTGTAGCTGCAGCTGGCCTGGATTTGCTAATGGAAACCAGACTGGCCTTGAACTCAAGAGATCCACCTGCCTCTGCCTCCCGAGTGCTGGGATTAATGCGTGCGCTACCTCGCCCAGCTTTAAAATAATTTTTAATGGAGCTGGGTGTAGTGGCGCATGCCTTTAATCCCAGCACTTGTGGGGCAGAAGCAGGTGGATCTCTGTGAGACTGAGGCCAGACTGGTCCACATAATGAGTTCCAGGTCAGCTGGGGCTATAGGGAGACCCTGTCTCCAAAAAAAAAAAAAAAAAAAAAAAGCTTTAATGGTAAATTTAATGTCATTTAGAGGGGTTATGGAGAAAATGCTTGCTTGTGATGTCCTCTGTTTGATGCCCAGCAACACACACAAGCACACACAAAACATTTGCTAGTTCCATCTCACTAAACCATCAAGTAAATTATTTCTTAAAACAACAATAATTAGCCAGGCGTGGTAGCACATGCCTTTAATCCCAGCACTCGGGAAGCAGAGGCAGGCAGATCTCTGTGAGTCTGAGGCCAGCCTGGTCTACATAGTGAGTTCCAGGACAGCTGGGGCTACAGGGAGACCCTGTCTCAAAAAGGCCAACCCCCCCCCCAAAAAAAAACCCAGCAATAATTATTGGCTACTTCCAAGAGACTCAAGATAATAAGCCAGGTAGTTGCCAAACACTCTGTCCCAGGGTCAAACTGCCCCAATGATTCAGTCCAGATCTTACCACGGAAGAGGCACTGGCATGCCGGGCAGCAAGAACAAGGCAGGATGCATTCTGCAAAGAAATAAAAACAAAATACTATGTAATACCCCTTCCTTCTTTGCATTAACAAGGAGTTACAGTAACTCGATCTCTTTCACTTTAGCCTCTTAGGACAATTAGGCACAATGTTAGCTGCCATGTGAGTGCTGGGAATTGAACCTGGATCCTCTGCAAGAGCAGCCAGTGCTCTTAATTGCTGAGCCATCTCTCCAGCCCCTGGCATAATGTTTTATCAGGCCATAAATATCCTGGAAGGAGTTGGAAGTCTGAAAACAGCAGCAGGAGTTTTAACTCTGCTTCTCATATCCATAGCATCAAGCATCACTAGCATTTCCTGAAGAGTTTCTTTCACACCACCTGGGTTCCTGCACAAGACACCTGTCATAGAGTATCTAGTCCATCCAGCTCTAACTAGCTATTTCTGAGTGGTCCCCAAGAAAACAAATGGGGAAACTGTCCAATTACTTAATGATGCTGCTAAAATAGAACACATTTCTAGCAACACGCAACCTCTAGGAGAGTCTATAGAGAGAAGGGTCACCCTTTTACAACAGTATTTGTAACTATTCTGAGTTTTATTTTCCAGAGAATCATAGAGCAGCAATTAGGGTGTTGCAGGTTCTGATGGTGACTAACATCTGTCCATAACTCCAGTTCCAAAGAATCTGACCCCATCTTCTGACTTCCACAGGTACTGCACAACATGGGTCCACTTACATATATGCAGGCAATACACTCATACACATAATCATATATCATGGGAACTTCAATCATGTTCTGTCAGCCCCCTAAAAAGGAACAGGTAAGGATTATCTCATCCAACCATCTCTTCACATTTGATATAACTCAAGTGCTTGCCTAACATGCATGAGGCCTTGGATTCCATTCCCAGCAATCCATAAACATCATGTAGTGGTACAGCCATAATCCCAGAACTCAGGAGAGACAGAGGCAGGAGAATCAGGTCAACCTCAGTTACATATGAATTTGAGCCCAGCATGGGCTACAAGAGACCCTTTCTCACAAAGTGGGGGCTGGAGAGATGGCTCAGCGATTAAGAACACTTGCTGCTCTTGAAAAGGACAGAGGTTTGGTTTCCAGCACCCACATGGTGGCAACTACCTGTAAATCTAGTTCCAGGGGATCCAATGCCCTCTTTCTGACTTCCCACACACAGGTGCACCTACATGCATGCAAAACATTCTTCTTTTTTCTTCTTCCTCTTCCTCCTCTTCTTTTTTTTGGTCTTTTTGAGACAGGGTCTCCCTGTAGCCCCAGCTGTCTTGGAACTCACTATGTAGACCAGGCTGGCCTCAAACTCACAGAGACTGCCTGCCTCTGCCTCCCAAGTGCTGGGATTAAAGGTGTGCTCCACCACACCCGGCACTTTCTTTTTTAAAAAAATTTATTTATTATTTTTATGTGTGTGTATTGCCTGCATGTAGATAAGTGCACCCGTGTTGTGCAATGCCCACAGAGGACAGAAGAGGCTGTCGGGTCCCCTGGAACTGGAGTTACGGACAGTTGTTCACTGCCATGTGGGTGCTGGGATCGAATCCCAGTCTTCTGCAAGAGCAGTCAGTGGTCTCTCCAGCCCCTATGGGGGACATTTTCATTCAAACGTAGTGCTAACAACTGTTAGTAGGGGATTCTTGAAAACTGTAACATTCAAGCCACACACCTCCATTCAGCACCTAGTGGCTTCCACAGAAAAATGCTAAATGGCTTTGTACGGTATATTCAGGTTATACTCACTGATGGGACTGGCAGATTACAAACTTCTGAGTCATTTTTGAACTTCCACCACCCAGCTCCTCCCCGAACCCTGTGTGGCAGCAAGGGTTTTGGCTTCTGACTGCATGCTACTCAATATCACCTTACTGCAACAGCAGCTGTCAGGTGAACCAGGCAGTTACCTTACTCCATAGGTCAGTTCCTTCATGGGGAGAGAGAGAGGGCCTAGTGGCCGATAGCCAGGATTCTCTACAGGGTGTATCACAATCTTTGGAGGCTTTTTTACTCCCCTTGTCTTTTTGATAGTGTCTCCCTATAGCCCCAGCTGGCCTGGAACACACTGTGTAGCTCAGGCTGGCCTTGAACTCACAGAGATCTGTCTGCCTCTGCTTTTGAGGAGTGCGCCACTGCGCTTGGCCATTAAGAGCCTTTTTCAAACCTCATATTCTGTTGCCTGAGAGTTTGTTATTTATTTATCTTTTACTATTGTTATTTTACTTTTGGTATGAGATAAGGTCTCCACTATGTAGCCCTGACTGTCCTGGAACTCACAGAGATCAGCCTGCCTCTGCCTCCCAAGTGCTTATGGCATTTGCCACAACCCCAGGTTGTGTATTTATTTATTTAGATGGGGTGATGTATCCCACATTGGCCTTCAGCCTGTGATTCTCCTGCCTCTGAGTCCTGAGTGCTAGGATTACAGGTGTGCACAACCAACCCACCTGGCTTGCTTTATTTCTGAGACCAGTACCACTATGTAGTCCAGGCTAGCATAGATTCTCCTGTTTTAGCCTCCTGACTGCTGAGACTGTGAGCATAGGCCACCTGGCTCAGTGAGTTTGCTGTTATTGATGGAAATAAATTATGGGTCTCAAATGTGCTGAGATGGGAAAAATATAAGATAACCGCTATATTACAGGGCCAAGAGGGGGAAAAGACCAATGAGCTATATGCAGGGAATACTGCAAAGACTTTCTTATAGTACTTAAGAATATTCCTGGACTAAGATAATGGGCAAATTGCTTACTAAATATCAGTTAACTCATCTGCATTCTGGAATCACACTTGGATAATCACACAACAATGTGATTATTACCCTTTTATTCCTCTCATTCTATTATTACCACTATTTCACATGAAGATCTTTCTCTATCCGGAAGAAAGAATCTTTCTTTGATTCTCCATCTAGGTATATCCTATACATCCAAGAGTTCCAACACTAAAACCTTAAGAGAGATGATCCTGATTTTAACAGGACACTATCATCAACAGCAGATGCCAATCCAGGGCAGGAGCAAACATAATGTCAGCATAATTCTCCAATAACAACTCATATTAAGAAACAAAGAAATGGCAGGATGTGGTGGCATGTGCCTTTAATCACAGCACTTGGGAGGCAGAGGCAGGCGAATCTCTGTGAATTTGAGGCCAGCTTGGTCTACCTATTGAGTATCAGGCCAGCTGGGGCTACAATGAGACCCTGTCTCAACAACAATAAAAAATATGTATACAGGAAAGAAACAAAGAAATGCTAAGCATGGTGTCATGTGCCTTTAATCCCAGCATTTTGGGAGTAGAGACAAAGGGATCTATACAAGTTCCAGACCAGCCAGGGTATTTATACACAGTGAGACCCTAGCTCAAAAATAAATAAGGGGCTGGAGAGATGACTCAGCAGTTAAGAGCACTGGCTGTTCTTGCAGAGGATCCAGGTTTGAACTCCATCACCCACACAGTGGCTAACAACTGTACATAACTCCAGCTTCAGGGGATCTGACACCCTCTTGTCACCCCTTCTGACCTCTGTGAGCATTGCATGGCATGGGTGCACTTACATAATAATGCAGATAATACTCATACACATTAAATATTTTTAAAAATAAATAAAATAGGAAGAAATAAAAAGAAAAGGCAGGTATAGTGGCACATGCCTTTAACCCCAGCATTCTGGCGGCAGGTCTCTGTGAGAACGAGGCCAGTCTGGTATAAATTCTGAGTTCCAGGTCAGCTAGTGCTACAGGGAGACCCTGTCTCAAAACAACAAAAATAAAGTAAAATAAAATAAAAAATAAATTAAGGCTGGTTGTGGTGGCACACGCCTTTAATCCCAGCACTTGGGAGGCAGAGACAGGCAGATCTCTGTGAGTTCAAGGCCAGCCTGGTCTACATAGTGAGTTCCAGGACAGCTGGGGCTACAGGGAGACCCTGTCTCAAAAAGACCAAAAAAATAAAAATAAATAAATAAATAAAATAAAAACAGAAATAAAAGCCAGGTGTGGTGGTATATTTATAATCCCCAGCAGGAAGATCAGGATTTCCAAGGTCAGAAGACTTAGTTACATGAGATCCTATCTCAAAGAAACTTTTTTAAAAAAAAAATTTTAAGCTGGGCATGGTGGCACATGTCTTTAATCCCAACACTTGGGAGGCAGAGGCAGGAGGATCTTTGTGAGTTCAAGGCTAGCCTGGTCTACATAGCGAGTTCCAAGACAGCTGGGGCTACAGGGAGACCCTGTCTCAAAAAGACCAAATAAATAAATAAACCTGCAGCCCATGCCTATTTTTTTTCCTCAGAAAAAGAAAAGCTGTCTTCATGACATCCCCTCATTTCAGATTTCCACAGCGTCACTTGAAGCTTCAGAGTCAGGATCTTTCTTCAAAAAATAAAGAAAATAGCCCCTTCCCCCCTCCCCAGGTTACTGTTCTCAATTCATCTTCAATCTCTGCATACCCAAACAATATCACATTCAAGGGACAGAGGCACATAGATGAATATACATCATGACCTGGCCCTGCTCTGTCCTTCCTGGACACGGTTGCCATTTTCCTTCTTGTGTCCTATTTCTCAGAACAAATACTGTCAGGTTGTTGTCCTTCATCTTGATTCAATATGTTTGCCTACTTATAATTCAGACTCTGTTCTAAGCTTTCAGTCACCATCCTGGAACCTCATTGTGATTCCTCTTTACCTGATGACAACTCCTTGCTCATACAGAAATCTTTCTGTTCTTGATTTACCCCCTCAGGAGAGCTGACAGTCTGACACAGAAGCAAAGGCTGTGTGCATATACTCCAGCTGACGTGGAACTCAGAATTTATACCAGACTGGCCTCGCTCTCACAGATACCTACCTGCCTCTGCCTCCCAAGTGCTGGGATTAAAGGCATACGCCACCACGCCAGGCTCCAGCCTATTTTTTTTTTTTTAAAAAGTACTGACTTTTATTACTTAAAAAAAATTTATTCCTGGGCCAGCTAGATGGCTCAGCAGGTAAAGGCAATTGTTGAAAAAGCCTGATACAGTTTAATCCCAGAACCTACATGATAGAAGTAGAGAACCAAGTCTGGAAAGTTGTCTTCTGATCTCTAAACACATGCTGTGTCTTAAGTACCCATATACAAAATAAACAAATACATATAATAAAAATCCCTTACTGTTCTTTAAACAAAGGTTTATCTTACACCAAATTGTATATACATTATATACATGAACTATTACCTTAATACTTTTGGGGGAATAAAAAACTATTTCCTCACTTCTGCTAGGACAGTTATCAAGTTTTAGCACCTAACATTTTGCTTCAGGAGTTACAAGACTCTTTTCCTTTCCTAAGCCTTTAAAAAAAGAAAAAAAAAAAAGGGGGGGGGGCTGGAGAGATGGCTCAGCATATTAAGAACACTGGTTGTTCTTGCAGAAGACCCAGGTTGGAATCCCAGCAACCACATGGAAGCTAACAACTGTCCATAACTCCAGTCCCAGGGGATCCGACAGCTTCTTCTGTCCTCCGTGGGCATTACAAGACAGGGGTGCACTTACCTACACATAGGCAATACAGACACACATAAAATAAAAAAAAAAAAAAAACTGAAAAA
This sequence comes from Nannospalax galili, assembly GCF_000622305.1. Classification (NCBI taxonomy): domain Eukaryota; kingdom Metazoa; phylum Chordata; class Mammalia; order Rodentia; family Spalacidae; genus Nannospalax; species Nannospalax galili. The sequence continues at coordinate 418,152 of NW_008351698.1, forward strand.
AAAAGCTGGGCATGGTGGGTCACACCTGTAATTCCAGCATTGATGAGACTGAGGCAGGAGGACTTCCACAAGCTTAGGGCTAGCCTGGACTACATAGTGGGTTCCAGGTCAATTTGCTTTACAGAGTGAGGCTATTATGTCAGAAACAAAGCATTTATGAATAAAACCTAAACCAGGCCCAGGCTTGTAACCCTAACTACTAAGGAAGCTGAAGCAGGAGAATCAGAAAATTCAAGGCCAGCCTGGTCAACATAATGAGGTTTTCTCTCAAAATAAAAAGTGAGGGGCTGGAGAGATGGGTCAGCAATTAAGAACACTGGTTGTTCTTGCAGAAAACCCAGGTTCAAATCCCACACCCACATGGCAGCTAACAACTGTCCGTAACTCTAGTCCTAGGGGATCTGACAGACTCTTCTGACCTCCACAGGCACTGTACGACACGGGTGCACTTACCTACATGCAGGCAATACATGCATACACATAAAATAAAAAATTTTTTAAAAAAAGTGAAAAGGTTAGGAATATAGCTCAATGGTAGCACACTTGCCTAGCACATGAGAAACCTTAAATTCAAACCCAGTACCACCAAAAAGAAAGAAAAAAAGGAACCAAAAAAACCCATCTCACCTCTCCTGAATCATAATATGATTAACATGAACAAGCATCCCAGGTGATGATGACTAAGGAATTTGGACAGCAGGGGAAGAACTAGAAGATGCTAAGAAAGATATATTGCTAAGGTTGCCTCACTGCTTTAAACTTCACATCTTATTCAACTCTCATTTCATAAAACATTGACATAGGCACAAGGAATTACTGCATGGCTATAGTTGAGATCTGAGCCTGGTGTCTGTGTGAGGCATGCTAGGATTCTAAAAACCAGGAATGCCAGTGCTCCCTTCTCTTATTGCCCACACTCCTGTCCTGGCTGCCTCTCTATGCCTATGCATTCATATTTACCTGCTACCTATGTAAAGGCCAGTGGGAAGAACAAATGGACTCATCCACCACTAATACTAGATTAATAATCACTCTCTTGGTCAAAAAATCACCATTACTTTGAGTAAGATGCCAGTCAAAGTAAATGCAGAGATCAGAGCCTTGTCTTTAGACATTCTGGATATTAAACTCATTTCGTAGTACAAAAATGACTGTTTCATTGAAACCTGTCTCAGACTAGGGCTTATAGAAAATGTACAGTGGTAAAAGTATGCTGTGAAAGAATAATTGTTATTGTTTTGAAAAAAAAACTGTATTGATCTTCTCAGAAGAAATATCCTAGTCTAAAAGGAATAATTCTCAGCTATACAAAACTTCCTTTAGGATGGGTATGGTAGTACACACCTGTAATCCTATCACTTGGGAGACTGAACTAGGGGGATCAAAAAGAAGTCAAGGAGGCTGTAAAGAACTCAGAAGGTGCTGCTCTTCCAGAGGACCCAGGTTTGGTCCCCAGCATCCACATGGTACCTAACAACCACCTGTAACTCCAGTTCCAGGGGATCTGACACTCTCTTCTGGCTTACTCAAACATTGCACACATGTACTGCACTTACATACAAGTAGGCAAAACACTCATACACATAATATAAAAATAAATCAAAGCCGGGTATGATGGCACACACCTTTAATCCCAGCACTGGGAAGCAGAAGTGGATCTCTGTGAAATCAAGGCCAGGCTGGTCTACAAGCAAGCTCCAAGCCTGCTGGGGCTACAGGGAGACCTTGTCTCAAAAATCGAACAAGGGCTGAGAGATGGCTCTGCTCTTGGCAGAGGACCCAGGTTTGCTTCCCAGCACCCACATATGGTGGCTAACAACCATCTGTAACTCTAGTTCCAGGGGATCCAATGCCCTCTTCTGACCTTCATGGGCATTGTAGGATACAGGCAGATTGACATACATACAAGCAGCACACTCATACACATAAAAATAAAATATTTCAAAAAGTTGCTTTGTTTTCCTTTCCATTTCTTCTTAAAAAAAAAAAAAAAAAGAGAAACAGGGTCTCATTAAGCAGCCCTAGGCTGGCCTGAACTTTAGATGTTTCTGTCTCAGTCTCCTGAGTTCTGGAATTACAGGCATACACCAGTGAGGCAAAATGTGTGTGTGTGTGTGTGTGTGTGTACAGTACAAGGGACAGAACCTAGAGTTTTATACATTCTAGGCAAACAATCACTGAGCTACAGCTCCTTACTTTTATTCTTTTGTTTTTTTGAGACAAGTTCTCACTATGCAGCCCTGGCTTACCTAGAACTCACTAGCTATGTAGACCAGGGCTAGCCTTCAACTCACAGAGGTCTACCTGCCTCAGTCTTCCTGAGTGCTGGGATTAAAGGCATGCACCATTATGACTGGCCATTTTTTTGGGGGGGGGTGTCTTTTTGAGACAGGGTCTCCCTATAGCCCCAGATGGCCTGGAACTATGTAGACCTGGCTGGCCTTGAAGTCACAGAGATCCACCTGCCTCTACCTCCTGAGCACTGGGACTAAAGGCCTGCACCACCACGCCTGGCATTACTGGCCATTTTTAAATTTTCATTTTGAGATTGGCGGGCGGGGGGGGGGGTGTCTCACTACATTGCCCAGGCTGGCCTTGAACTTGTGATGCTCCTGCTTCAGCCTGAGTGGCTGGAAATACAAACCTATACCACTAGGCCTGGCTCAAAATAAATTTATTTTTATTTTATGTGAATGACTGTATTGCCTGCATGTATATAAGTGGACCTGTGTCGTGCAATGCTCAAGGAGGTCAGAAGAGGGCATTGGAATTCCCTGAAACTGGAGTTACAGATGGCTGTTATCTGCCATGTGGATGCTGGGAACTGAACCCAGGTCCTTGAAAAGAGCAAGGGCCCTTTACTGCTGAGTCATTGCTCCAGCCCCAATCCTGCTTTTTTTAAAAAAATAAAGCCTACTTTAATATCAAATGTAAAAAAAATCTATTACTAATAACTAATAAGCTGCAGGCTACTCTAGAAAGCTCAGGCAGGTAAGAACAATGCTGCTATGCTGAAAGGCTCCTCAGATTCTCAGTCATATGGCTTGGTTTTGAGGAAGTTAGTTAGGCTCTGCCAGTTTTATAGGTTTGTTGCTATTCTGTGCATGCACCAATGAGCCCAGAGGTTGACTTTAGGTATCTTCTTCTATTGGTCTTCACATTATTACTATTTTTAGAAAAGGTTCTGTCACTGAACCTGGAGCTCCTGGCTTAGGTTAGACTGGCCATCAAGATCCTGAGCTCCACCTGTCTTCATTCATGCCCCACCCATTAGTCCTCAGCACTGGGGTTACAGGTATGTGACACTGTACCTGGCTTTTTATGTGGGTGTTGGGCAGAGGAACTCAGGTCCTCATGCTTGCATAGCAAGCAAGCACTTACCCTTGGATTTCAGGCTGGTGGAACTCACTTTGTATATAGCCCAGGTTGGCCCTGAGGTAGCAATGATCTTCCTGCCTAAGCCTGCTAGTGTTAGGATTAGTTGAGAGTCACAGCGCCTGACTTCTGGGCTTTGCTGATTTTAAGGGCCACCCCTCCCCTTACTTTTTTTTTTTTTTTTTAAGCAGGTATCATGTAGCCCAGGTTGGTCTCAAACTCACTATGTCACTTCCGAAGTGCTGGGATTATATGTAGGCACTACTACTATATCCAATGTGGAGTGAACTTGGGGTTTTGTTCATACTAGGCAAGTACTTGACCACTGAGCTACATTTCTTCTAATCTATAGTTTCTAGGATCCTCAAGTACACTTCTAACATAATAGCAAAGACAATAATGACAGTGCAAAGGTAGTCTAGTCATCCCCAAAGCATTCTGAGACTCCCTATGGCCTTATAAGACAAGATAACTCCAACGACAAATTCAAACACTTTTTTCAAGTTCACTGTAGGGTTGTACTATTTGGTCTGGGTTGGCTGCTCTGAAATAAGCTAATTATAGGTCCACTATTCTGCCAAAACACTATGTAGAACTTGCTTCATTTCCCAAGAGATTTCCTTACCCTGTTCCCTGGCAGCAGGACTAACAACAGCCAAGAAGACAAGTATCTCCCAGATTCGCAAATTATGGGTCTTTACCCTGTTGCTCAGTTCTCAGAACCCCCAAATGAAGCCTACAGGTTTCACTTTTGTATCTGCCACCCATGCATATAACACAAGTCAAAACCACCCTAAGTCCTCAGTGCACTCAGCTTCAAACAGAAGAGAAAATATAAGTTCTTTATAGAAGCCAAGGTCGTTTGTGGGACTGTCCCTGCTTGGATGAGAGGGCTGAGATTCCCTCAGCACAGCAGTGTCTCTGTTAAGTGGCCAAGTTATGCAGAGCCCAAAGGAGTGGCAACTGAAATCAGAGGTATCATTACTTGGAACTGTATTTCTAGAATCCAAAAAACAGCAAATTCAAGTTAAAGGGCCCCAAGGAATACGAGGAAGTCTGGTTAGGGTAGACTTAAGACCAACAAAAAACCCTGGGCAAGTAGGAGGTTGATCATGTGACCCTGGCTTTAGTACCTCTCGCCTGTCTTCATTTATTGGCCTGCAGTCTGGTGGAACCACCTTTCCAGTCATATGTGATAATCAAGCAGTTTTACAGAAATGCTCCACCCCGTCCACGCTCCTCCTATGGCCTATTAAGTGTAGGAGTCCCAAGGACAAAGAGGGTCTAGGTTCAACTCTGAAACTGCAACGGCTTCAACGGCGCTGGAGAATGCCAGCAGGCAACTAACAGGGCTGTCCCCAAGCAGAGCCACAATCCGCACCGCCGCGGGCGGGGCCAGAGACAGAGAGAGCACGTTTGTTCACCCCCGCTCCCTCAAGCAATTCTTCGCGAATTCCAGCACCACGCCACACCTCTATTCGGCGGCTCCGGGCTCTGGTCCCGCGATCCGGACCACTCACCCTTCGCTTCCACCTTGGACGTGAGGTGCCGGTCAGGTCGGGACTCCAGCGGTTGGCCTACAGGCGGCCTCCCGCGGCGTTCACTTGACCCCGGAGTCGTGAGGGCCGCGCAGCACATGGCCCAGCCGCAACGGCCGGCGGTCGGCCAGGCGCCGGGCCCCTTTAAGGCCCGCACGGGTGAGCTCGAGTGTGGTAGGATGGCTCGGCAGCCCAAGGCCCGCGACCGCCTCGGCCCCACCCCGGGACGCGCGCTGCCTCCCTCAGTGGCTCACCTTGGCTCCCAGGAGCCGGGCTGCAGCAGCGAGTAGAGCCATGGAGGGCGAACTCCAGGACCTGGCGGGAAGGGAAGGGAGCGCGCTGCGGCGAGCACTGGAACCGCAGCCGAACACCAGACCGCACCAACTGCCTGACAAGGTTGAAAGGAGCGGGGTGAGAGGACCGGTAGACCCGGCGGCGGCGCCCAGCCCAGGGTCCTCAGCGAGGACCCGCCCCCTGCCTGACACCCGCCCCCTCAGGGGACTCGCCCTGGGCCAGCCATTGGTCCAACACCGAGGAGGGGCGGGACCTGAGCCACTGACAGCTGTTGTGGCGGGGAGGATTGGACCGAGAGGATTAGGCTAATAAGTGGGTGGAGAGGGAATTGTAGGTGTCTAAGGATGTGCCTGGGAACTCAGTTAACTTCCTTCTTTGGTTTTTCCCTTTGCCCTTAAAACACTTAGGGTTAGTTCTCCCCAAAATACGAAAGACAAGCTCCAGAACGCGACTTTTGAAGGTCAACTCCTCAATAAATTATTACGGCAACTGATCCCTGCCCACTCCCCCTACCTGCTTTGCATGCTTTCTTAATGAATATCTTTGGTTGACTTCATAGCCATAGAGGTGACGTGTGGAAAACAAGCGATGATGCCAGAGTTAGCTGCTTGATGAAGATTATTTAAGACCAGCAGGAATCTTGGTATTTATAGATACTAATTGATCTATGCGGAGAAGAGAAAAAATAGGAGCCTAAATATCTAATGCTGTTTGTAAGCTGTAGGTTCTGTATCTAAGGCTGGGAAATCTAAGTCTTACAAAGGTCCCCTTAATGTGAAGGCACCTAGCATTGAGTCGCTGGGTCCTGGGCATTATTCCCTCCTCATTCCAGTCACAATGCCATACAAACATCACATTTAGCTGCATGATCAGGAGCTGTAGAACTGCGTCCAGCCAAGATCAGACATTAGGCATTGCCCTTTTCTGTCCCATCATTCACAGTATTTCCAAAGAGCTCTAGGACACTTCTCCTACTTGGCTCTCTTATCCTTTGCTCTTCCAGAGACTCATGGCTCTGGAAATGACCCAAGGATCTAAAGTGATCTTCCACATCACTCTTAAACACCCCTGGGTAGAACACCTCAGAACTTTTTGTTCTTTCCTAAGCCTATCATTGTCATTGACCTAAGGGCAGAGAGGAGCTGACCCAAGGATCAGGGCACCTTATCTATAAACCCCAAGCCCCAAAGTGAACAATCCTTTTATCTTCCCACATAGCAGTAACAAAGTGCAGAGGTCTCAGTATCCATGCAAGCCAAGTTTAGATAGACCTTGTTTATAAAGGACGTAGTTTATGGCCTAGACTTGGAAAAGGAGAAGGAAAACTGTTTTCCCAAGTTTTCTCATAGCTAGACTTATACTACCTCCCAGTATTCTTTTTCTGGCTTGGGAATCAGGAAGTTCTTAGGAAACAATTTATAGAGGAGCCACACAATACCCCAGAAGCAATGACCTCATTCTCCCTAGAAACTTCAAAGCTTCACTGATCAATATTTGCTCCCAATTTAGCATCTCACAGAGGGTTTCCTCATAACCCTCAAAAAGTCCGACCTGGCTCCTCCCCTCTCATTAATTATTCACAGAGACTAGCTAGTAGATCAGAGGACTGAACTCCAGTGCTCTAAGAGACAAAAGGCATTCCCCCTCAGGGTGAGGTTACCAAAGGAACAGTTCTTGTATGGACATAATGGTAACCAGTTCAGAGTTTTAATAATCGCAGGAAGAGTTGGGGGGACAGCAGTGTTCTAAGCCTCTTGGCAAACGGTCCTAGAGATTAGCATCAAAATGATTTTATAGATTTGAAGTTGTTTAATCCTGACATCTACTGTTGTAAGGCTAGTATGAAAGCCCAAGGACCAAAGGAGCTAAGTGGAATCTCCCAGAAGCTGAGTTTGTGTGTCAGTCTCTGTGTCGGATGGCTGGAGATTAATACTATGGCCCCCAACATGCTACAACTAGTACTTTACCACTAAGCCACACTCCTAGGCCTAAAATCTCTTTTCTGAACATAGATGGGAAAGTTAGGATTCCTATGAATATAGCAGCTATATAAACTCCAAATATAATTAAGTGCCTGGGAAATACAAGGGGCAAAAAAGAAGGCCAGGCCTTGAGATCATTATGACCTTGTGATGACTTCTTTAAAATGCACAGAGACACACAGGGACAATGGTGCCCCCTGGTGGCCAAGACAAGTGGGAGAATGCAGCCTAACTACAGATTCCTCTAACATTGTGTAACCCAAACTTCCTTAATAGACATTCTCTCTCTCTCTCCTCTCCCTCTCCCCCTCCCTCCCTCCTTCCCTCCCTCCCTCCCTCCCTCTCTCTCTCTCCCTCTCTCTGCCTCTGCCCCCTACCCATGCACACATGTATGTACTGGTGATAGAATCCCTGAGCTTTACACATGCTAAGCAATGAGGTGTCTTTTTTAAAAATTTTGAGAAGTGAGGAATGGTGACAAGTGCCTATAATTCCAGCATTAGGGAAGGGCGGTGGAGACAGGAAGATCAGGAGTTCAAGGTCATCTTGGGACACAAGAGACTCTGTCTCAAAAAAACAACAGAAAAAAATGCTGGGTGTGATGGCGCATGCCTTAAGTCCTAGCTTGGGAGGCAGAGGCAGGCAGATTTCTGTGAGACTGAGGCCAGCCTAGTTTACATAGTGAGTTCCAGGGCCTGCAGGAAGACTCTGCCTCAAAAAGATAAATAAACAAACACAAAAACCAATAGAAAAAACAAAAACAAAAACTTTGAGGCAGGGTCTCACTAAATTGTCCAGGTTGGCCTGGAATTTATTATCCTCCCATCTCAGCCTCTGGAGTAGCTGGGATCACATGCCATGTTCAGCTGACAAAAGCTAAACTGTATTGAGTGCTTACTATTTCAAGTTATTATCTAACTATATGGTACATGAATCATCTTAATTAATACAACTCTAAGATATATAGGCAACAGTACCTCTAAGGAGGAGGAAACCCAGATAAAGTATCCTGCTAAGGGTCATAGCTCATAATTAGCCTAGCTAGAATCCAGACTTACGTTAGCCTCATTCCAGAGCCCATGTCTATCTCCCAAGCTTTACCATTTACATGATAAATGTGAATTAAAAGCTGCAACTTACAGGTGCTGGGGATCATATCCAGGGCCTCCTACACACTCTACCACTAAGCTACACCCTAGGCTCCAAGACCAAGAGGATTCTTTGAATTGTTGTCAATGGATTTCTGGAAACATGAGCACAGTGTGTTGCTATAAATGATAGGTAAAAATGTTGGGAGAGAGCGAGCGCGGATGGATAGAGGCACCGAGGCACAGATAGAATTCTCAGCGGGATACAGATTTATTTCGCACGGGGCACCTTTCCCTCGGGGAAGGGAAAGATGTCAGGGAAGGGAAAGATGTCAGCGAAGGGCAGGGAAGTGAAAGATGTCAGGGAAGGGAAAGATGTCAGGGCAGGGAAGGGAAAGATGTCGGTTGTGAGCTGGGACTTTATATGTGGGGGCTTTAGGGTGTAGAAGGGGGGAATGTTTCGGGGAGAAATCAGGGAGGGGGAAGCAGGAAAAGCAGGTAGGATTAGGGTCTGGAAGTGTTTACTTTTTCCCTCTTAAGAGAAAAGCTGTTGTGATAAACAACTTCTAAAATCTCTGGTTATCAGGTAGAATCTGCTTGTCCTATCTTTGGAGGTCAGAGGAAAGGCAGGCTGCTTCTCAGCAGAGTTTGTTTCCCTTGACTTCAAAGGTCAAGGTGAGGTCCCTGTTGGGGAGGGGGGAAACTGCTGCTGTTTGGAACCCTAACAATAAAGATATTTTAAAAGCTAAGGAACTATATAGTCTTACTCATCTGTAAAATCTTTGTATACCCATAACTGATATACATGAAAAATGGAGACACCCACCCTAGAACACATGAGGACAAAACAAACATTTAGCAGCTGAAATGGCCAAGGTGACTAAATGGGCTTCATTTTCTTTTGTGTGGTGCTAGGGATCAAACACAGGGGTTCATGCGTGCTACATGTGAACTAAAACCTAACCCTAATAATTTTCAGTAGGGAACAAGGTCTTGCATTGCCCAGGCTGGCTTCAAATTGCTAGGCTCAAGCAATCCTGCCAAGGCCTCTGAAGTAGCTGGGACTACAGGCATTTATTACTGTGCCCTACTCTAAGATGGACTGCTGCTTCTTTTTTGAGACAGTTCAGCCTTGAACTCATGATGATCCTCCTTCCTCATCCTTAAAATGGAATAAGGAATAACTAATCTGGAAAAATGATCAGAGGACTTAAGCTTTTCTACTAAAGATATTTGAATGCAGAGGACATGAATTCAAACTTGGAGATAGTTTTCAAACATTTATTAGACGTACTACCTCACACAGCTACTAGAGACTGTACTTCATGAAGTGAGGTGTAGCAAGAAAGATCACTGGCCTAGGAGTAAGATGATCATAGGTGGTAGAGTTTGCTCCTCACTAACTAGCAAGATAACCTCTCTGAGCTTGCTTCTTCAGCTACAGAACAGAATAATATATACCTGGGTATGGTAGTTTATGTCTATAATCCCAGCACTGACAGGCTGATGCAGGGGGATCTTGAATTTGAAGCCAGCCAGGGCTCCATAGCAAGACCTTGTCTCAAAAACCAAAACCAAAACCAAAACCAAAAAAAAAAACTATAAAAAATTCCAACATCTATTTCAGTTTTTTTTCTTCCTTTTTTCCATTGCTAGGAGTCAAACTCAGGGTCTTGCACTACCACTGAGCCACATCCTCAGCTTGTAAGATAGGAATAACAAAGATCTGGAGAGATGTTCAGCAGTTGTGATGGCTTGCTGAAGACCTGGGTTCAGTTCCCACACTCATGTCAGATGGTCCATAATAGTCTATAACTCCAGTTGCAGGGGATCTGACACTCTTCTCTGGCTTCCAAAGGCCATCTTACCAGCATGCACATGGTGCACATACATTCATACAAGCATACAGGTGCTCACACATATATATTTTTAAAAAATCTTTAAGCCTGGTGTGGTGGCGCATGCCTTTAATCCCAGCACTTGGGAGGCAGACGCAGGCCAATCTCTGTGAGTTCAAGGCCAGCCTGGTCTACATAGTGAGTTCCAGGACAGCTGAAGCTACAGGGAGACCCTGTCTCAAAAAGACCAAAAAAACAACAACAACAACAAAAAAACCCAGGCGTGGTGGTACATACCTTTAATCCCAGCATTTTTAAATAAAATAAACACTTGCCATGAAAACTTGAGTTGGATCCCCCAGAACCCACATAAAGATGGAAAAAAAAGAACCAGTTCCACATTGTCATCTGATCTCCACATGTGCTGTGGCATGCACAAACCCTGTCTTCCCATCATATACATACACACACACACACAATAACAAATTAAAAATTTTAAAGTATGGTGGGCGTGGTAGCACATTTAATTCTAGCAGTCAAAAGGCAAAGGCAGGTGGATCTCTGTGAGCTCAAGGCCAGCCTGGTCTACATAATGAGTCCCTGGTCATCTGGGGCTACAGGGAGACTCTATCTCAAATTAAAAGTAGCAAAGATTAAGTGAGAGCATGCTGCGCATGGTGGTATTTATCCACCATTTAGGAGATGAGGCTTCTCCAGAGTTGAAGGCCAGCCTGGGCTACATAATATCCAGGCCAGCTAGGGCTATGTAGTAAGACATTCATATTCTCTGTCTCTGTCTGTCTCTCTTTTTCTCCCCCCACCCACACAAAGATTAAAGAAAATGTGTTGTTGGTTATAAGTAAATATATAATGTATATTTCCTTCTCCATGCTATTCCTCCCTGGCCTATATTTAAAGGACTCCTGACCAGGATAGCAACACATGATTATAATCCAGTACTTGAAAGGCTAAGACAGGGTGATATTATGTTTTAGCCCAGGCTTGGGCTACAAAGGGAGTTCCAGATCAGCCTCACTATATAATAAGACCCTGTCTTAAACAACAAGAATCAGTAATAAGAAACTTCTCTGTGAGATCTTTTTTTTTTTTTTTTTTTTTTTTTTTTGAGGCAGGGTCTCCCTGAAGAACCAGCTGTTCTGGAACTCACTACGTAGACCAGGCTGGCCTTGAACTCACAGAGATCCACCTGCCTCTGCCTCCCAAGTGCTGGGACTAAATGTGTGCACCACCTTGCCTGTCTGTGATATCTTTTTTAACAGCAGATAGTCCTGTAAACTGGATACATATCTTAGTGGTAGAACACTTGCTTAGCATAGGCAAGGCCTTGGGTTTGATTTTCTCTAAAAGATTTTTTTTTTTTTTGACAGGGTCTTATTTTGTAGCCCAGGCTGGCCTGGAACTCACTGTAAATCCAGTCTAATCTTAAACTTGTGGCAATCTTCCTGCATGTGCCTCCCAAGTGCTAGGATTATAGGTATACACCACATGCCATATATGATTTTTCTTTGATGGAGTTTTGTTGTACTGTACAGGTTGGTCTCCAACTCAGTTATCCTCCTACTTCAGGCACCAGATTAACTTGGAACTACAGGCAGGTGACATTGAGCCATACTGCTAAAGGACTACATTTTCATATAATAAATTGCCCTGGTTAGATCCAAATCTCTGTCTTTGGGAATGTTTGTTGAAGTTCTAGATTTTGCTGATAAATGAATATAGAAGGCATTTAAGGCTTGAGGTAAAACTAGATTTGCAAGACTAAAAGACTAGGCTAGTGGGGCTGGAGAGATGGCTCAGTGGGTAAGAGCACTGGCTGCTCTTGCAGAGGACCTGGGTTCGATTCCCAGGACCCACATTGCTCTAACAAGCATCCCAACTTCAGTTCCAGGGGAATCCAACGCCCTCTTCTGACCTCTGTGGGCACTGCATGACATGGGTGCATTTACATACATGCAGGCAATACACTCATACTCAAAAAATAAAAATAATAGCCAGGTGTGGTGGCACATGCCTTTGATCCCAGCGCTCAGGAGGCAGAGGCTCTCTGTGAGTTCAAGGCCAGTCTGGTCTCCATAGAGAATCCAGGCCAGCTGCAGCTACAGGGAGACCCTGCCTCAAAAAGACAATAAATAAACAAATAAAAACAAATCAATAGGGGGCTGGAGAGATGGCTCAGCAGTAAAGAACACTGACTGTTCTTACAGAAGACCCAGGTTCAAATCCAAGCATCCACATGGCAGCTAACAGCTGTCCGTAACTCCAGTTCCAGGGGATCTGACAGCCTCTTCTGTCCTCTGTGGGCATTGCAGTGCACTTACCACATGCAGGCAATACATACATATATATAAAATAAAAATAATAAATAAAATATTTTTTAAAATATGCTGGAAAATCGCTTCACGGCCTTTTGGCTAAGATCAGTGTAAAATGTGCTGGAGAGATGGTTGCGTAGTTAAGAGCATGGGCTGCTCTTGCAGAGGATCCAGGTTTAGTTCCCAGCACCCATATGGCAGATACCAGCTGTCCATAACTCCAGTTCCAAAAGGGATCCAACACCCTCTTCTGGCCTCTGTGGGCACTTACACACATGGTGCATATACGTAAATGAAGGCAAAGCATTCATACAAAATAAAAATAAAATTTTAAAAGTGTATGCTTGGAGCCAGGCATGGAGGTGCATGCCTTTAATCCCAGCACTTCAGAGGCAGAGGCAGGTAGATCTCTTTGAGTTCAAGACCAGTCTGGTCTACATAGCCAATTCCAGTTCCAGGCCAGCTGGGGCTACAGGAAGACCCTGTCTCAAAAAGACCAAAAAAAAAAAGAGAGAGAGAGAGAGAGAGAAAGTATGCTCAGGGGCTGGGTCTAGTGGCTCATGCCTTTAATCCCAGCATTGGAAGGCAGAGGCAGATCTCTGTGATACCAAAGTCAGTCTGGTCTATATAGTGAGCTCCAGGCCAACTGAGGCTATATAGTGCATCAGGCCTCAGTGAGTAAAGTTCTTGCTATGCAAGCATAAGGACCTGAGTCTGGGCTCCCAGAATTCTGTAAAAGCCAGGCATGGTGGCATTCACTTGTAACTCCAGCACTGGGAAGGTGGAGACAAGCAGATCCTGGGGGCTTGCTAGTCAGCCAGTCTGGACAAAATGGCCAGCTTCAGGCTCAATAAGGAACAAAAATAAGATGATGCTGGGAGTGCTAGAGCACTCCATTAACCATTAGGGAGGTAGAGGCAGATGGAGCTCTGTGAGCTCAAGGCCAGCCTAGTGAGTTCCAGGCCAGCTGGGCTACAGGGAGGCCCTATCTCAAAAAACAGAAAACAAAACAAAAAAGCAAACAACAAAAAAATTAAGGTGGAGTTGGTTGTGGTGGCACACACTCTTAATTCCAGGATGTTCTCCATGTGGATCTCTGAGTTGGAGGCAAGCCTGGTATACATAGTGAGTCCCAGGCCAGCCAGGACTACATACTAAGAACCTGTCTCAAAAAAAAAACCCCAAAACAAAGGTGGAGAATGATAGAGGAAGATAAACAGAGTCAACCTCTAGGCTCTACATGCACATGCATACAAATAACACACACACAGTATATACTCTTGCTCAGCATAGTGGCACATATGTAATCAGAGCATTCAGGGTGGAGGAAGGAAGATAGCTGAGGTCAGCCTGGACTACTGGGCTATAATAGTGAAATCTTACATTAAAAAGACTAAACATTTTTTTCTACTAGCAACACAAAAAAGTGACTTCACAGAAATTAGCAGTAGAACAAAGCTTTGTTGAATACATTCACATTGTGTACCAGACTTAGGGCAAATTATTAAGAATTAAAAAAATATGGGGGCTGGAGAGATGGCTCAGAGATTAAGAATAAACACTGTTCTTACAAATAGCCCAGGTTTGGTTCCCAGCAATCACAACAGTCTGTAACTTCAGTTCCAGGTCCAATACTCTCTTCTGAACTCCAAGGACATTAGGCACTCACAAGGTACACATACATACACGTAGGCAAGAACTCATACACATTAAAAAACAAACAAAAAACCTGAACCTTTAAAAAAAAAAAAAAAAAAAAAAAAGAGGAGCTGGAGATACGGCTCAGAGGTTAAGAGCACTGGCTACTCTTACAGAGGACCTGGGTTCAATTCCCAGTATTCACACAGAGACTCCAGTTCCAGGGGATCCAATGCCCGCTTCTAACTTCTGCGGGCATTGCACAACATGGGTACATTTACATACACGCAGGCACAACACTCATACACATAAAATAAAAACAATAAGAATATATACAAAAAGAAAAAGTCTTAAAATATGGGTCAGTGAGATGGCTCAGTGGGTAAAAGCACTTGCCTCAACTCCTGCAGGTTGTACTCTGACCTCCACACATGCACCACAGCACAAGCACACCCCTTCCCACGATAAATACATATCTGTAATAAAAATATTAAAGTCTTAAAACAGAAGCTACTGTGTAATCATTTTAGATCAGATTGATAGTTGGGAAAATTATAGGTCTAGTTTTGCCACTAAATTCAGAACCTTTGGATCTGTGGCTTCTCTGGACTGCAGTTTCTTTTTTTTTTTCTTTTTCTGTTTGGTCTTTTTGAGATGGAGTCTCCCTCTAGCCCCAGCTAGCCTGGAACTTACTATGTAAACCATGTTGGCCTTGAACTCACAGATACGCCTGCCTCTGCCTTCCAAGTGCTGGGATTAAAAACATGTGAACCACGCCCAGCCAGGACCCCAGTTTCTTAACCTATAAAATGGGCAGAGGTAAACTATATGCATTCCAAGGTCTTTTGGTATTTCTTTTTAATATTAGTTATTTTTATTTTATCTATATGGATGTTTTGCCTGCATGTACGTTAAGTGCACCTGTGTTATGTAATGCCTGAGGAGACCAGAAGAGGTCATCAGATCCCCTGAAACTGGAGTTATGGACAACTGTTAGCCACTATGTGGGTGTTAAGAACCCAACTAGGGGGGCTGGAGAGATGAGATGGCTCAGTGTTTAAGAACACTGGCTATTCTTGCAGAAGACCCGGGTTCTAACTCCAGCACCCACATGGCAGCTAACAACTCTCTGTAACTCTAATTTCAGGGGATCCAACAGTCTCTTCTGTCCTCCGAGGACACTGCATGACATGGGTACACTTACCTACATGCAGGCAATACACTCATACACATAAAATAGAAATAATAAATATTTTTTAAAAAAAGAACCCAACTGGGGTCCTCTACAAGAACAGTCAGTGCTCTTAATTGCCAAGCCAACTCTGAAGCCCCCAAGGCCTTTTGTTTTTGTTAGTTCTGAGACAGGGCCTCACTATGTAGTTCAAGCTGTCCTCAAACTTGCCTCTTAACATTGCAACTATGTACCATCATGCCAGCCCAAGATCCCTTTAGATTCTAAAATGCTGTCATTTTTTGTTTTGTGAGTTTTTTAAACCTTTTATTTTTTAAGCTTTTGTGAGCATATACGTGGGTGCACACCTGTCATAGAGTGCATATGGAGGTCAGAGGGCAACTTGTTTCTCCTACTACCAAGAAGGATCTGCAGGTTGACCTCAGGTCAGGCTTGGTGGCAAATGTGTTTATCCATTAAGCCATCTTGCCACTTCCTTTTTCCTTTTTTTGTTGAGACAGGGTCTAATGTAGCCCAAGTTGGCCTTGAAATCCTGGTAATCTTCTTGCCTCATTTTCCTAAGTACTGGGAGAGCCATCTTTAAATGCTGTATTTATTTATTTATTTACTTTAAATCTTTGAGGGACCTATAAGATGGCTCAACAGATAAAGGCACTTGACACCAAGCCTGAAGACCTGAGTTTGATCTCTGGACCAACATGGTAGAACTGACTCTTGCAGGATGTCCTCTGACCTCCACATGCATGCATACATGCACACACACACACGTTAAATTAAAAGAAAAAAAATCTTTCCTAGGTTCCATTCCTTGCACTCCAAAAATAAACAACAAAACACAATTGAAATGTTCATTCAGGCACCTTAAGGCAATCCTGGGACAGAGATGTTTCATTCCAAACCCTGAAACTTCTCAGCATCAGGGTACTTACAATGTTTCCACAGGAAGGTATCTTTTAGATTTTTCAACCCTATGCCCTGTACAAAACAGTCCAGACTAACAATCACTTGTGATACAGATGAGAGAGATACACTTTTGTTTTCTTTTTTTTTGGGGGGGGTTTACTTTTGAGACAGGATTTCACTATGTAGCCAAGGCTAGCCTCAAACTTGCAATCCTCCTGCCTCAGACTCTTTCTTTTCTTTTTTTAGAGCCATGTCTCATCACAATTGGTATAGATCGTTTTCTGTTTTTGTCTTTTTGAGACAGGGTCTCCCTGTAGCCCCAGCTGTCCTGGAACTCACTCTATAGACCAGGCTGGCCTTGAACTCACAGAGATCCGCCTGCCTCTGCCTCCCGAGTGCTGGGACTACA